>NC_057810.1:457843974-458111871 GCF_018294505.1 Triticum aestivum | reverse complement strand
GGAACGTTAGAGGGCACATGTCAAGTTTGTGTGTGGCAGGGAGACATGACTAGAGCGCTTGATGTATTGGTGTATGTGGGCGGGAGGGGGTGGGGGGAGGGGCAGGTAGAGGCCTAACTGTAGAGGTAGAATGACTCGTATATGTGTTGAGAAGGAGAGACCCAGCTATGTCTTGAGGGAGATCGGTCGACATCCATACATAACTGAAGGACGGGAAATATGATGGGACAGAGAGAGAGGAGAGAGAGAGGGAGGGAGAGGGAGGGAGAGGGGTAGAGTGCTGGATGGGTGATGGAGTTGCTTCTCGGAGATGTTGGGAGAGGCCTACTAGACAAACTGAGGGTGGAACTGCAATGTTATCAATAAGAGTGGGGATGTGTTTCTGTGTGTGCCTGTGCGTGATAGATCTGCCGGGACGCATCCATGGATGATGAAGGGGAACCATGTGTTTGGTAAGCAAACCTAACTAGATCGGTAGATAAATTGTTGTTTGTCAGAGGAAGGGAGAGACACAACTAATGAGGTAGATCGATCGATGTGTGGGTAAAAACGAGTTATAAGGACCTAGCTGGCTATATGTATAGTGAGAGATCGGTCGGTGTACGTCCATTTGTTAGAGGCAAATAAGGCCCAGCAAGATGGATAGACAGAGAGAATGGAGCTAGGAGGTGGTGCGAGAGGCCCAACTACTAGCTAGATAGGGGGAGGAGTGTGCGGTTGTGAGATTGATGAAAAGAGGGGCGAGAGTTTACACGTGTGTCTGGCCATATGAGAGACACGAGGCAAGGACACATAAAGGAGGAGATTGAAGCTGTGTGTGTATGCTGTAGGCAGGCATCGCTGGAGAGGTTTATCGATCGGTGTGTGTCGGAAAGGAGTTGTGGAGACTCTGGGAGATTGACCTAAAGAAAAAAAATGAATGTGCCCGGTGGATAGAATGCCGAGGGAGGGGGAGGGCGAGGAGGGCCTGTGCATGCACGAGAGAAAGTTAGTGGTAGCTACAAAGGTTAGAGGATTGTGTGGGTGTTAGAGACTAACAAAGATCATAATTTGATATGAAAGCGGATTCATATATTTGAATAGGAGATCATAGTGTTTTGAACATTGCATGCATGAATATAGCGGTGATACACCTGTTGTGCACATGTTATACCATAATGTGATAATGCATGGCGTTTGCAACTCACAGCTAAATGCCGAACAAACTAAACCATATATACTATACATCAAACAATCTCACATTTTATTTGAATTTGTGATAATGTGCTGCGTTTGCAGCTTACAACTAAATATCGAGCAATCTAAACAATACTATATATCGAACATTCTCACATTTTATTTGAATTTGTGGTAATGTGTGGTGTTTGCAACTCACATCTAAATACTTGTAGGCGTAGGGGGCGGGGCACCATACATAATGTGATAAACACATTATACATATGAGACATGGTTTAGATTATGAAGATCTAGCTAGAGCTAGAAATGTAATGTGATTTGAAATCAAAATAAAGTGGATTCAAAAAATCTAGTTCGAGTTCATATAGTACACATAGTTCATATGTAACTCGAGACTAATCATGTGGTGTGCTGTGAAGATAATAAACAAACGATGGTTTAACTTGACAATAATGATGATTGTAGATCTTATTAAAACAGAGAAACGAATTCAAATGCTTTGACTTCACAACAATCATTACTGTAGATCTTATTCAAATTTAGTTCATATTGAAGCGGTAGTATATATGTTTGGAATGCACTAAAATGTTCATTTGAGTAGTAGGTTGCATGCATTATACACGTAGAGAAATATTTTAATTGAACATAACATGAATTCAAAGTTTTGAATGACATTTGTTGTGCGCATTGATTTGGTACAGTACACGTTAGGCTTGTTCGGAAATTTCAACCCGCGCCTTGTTAGCCCGAAATATTTAAGATATATCTTTGTCTCATTGTGCTCCGACAACTCCCTCCATCTCAACCCGCACCTTGCTATTCCGAAATTACAACGCACGCGAAAACTCCCACCTCCTGTCAAATCCCGACACGCGAAATGCCCGTGGTACCCCTGAACCGAAAGAACCGCCTCAAATCGGTGGGGGTACTTTCGTAACTTACCCCACATTTCGGACAAGCGCGTCTCTAAGCCATGGTTCCCCACTGCCATCCCATCCGCCCACCCATTCGTACACCGAGGCCGCGAAAACCCGCGATGAAACCCCACACCCTGCTCCGTCTGCCACCCAGCCGGAGCCTCTTCCCCGACGACGTCGTCCACAACAACACCTCGACGTCCCTCATCCTCCGTACCGGATGAGGATCCATCGTCGATATCATCGTCCCGCCGGTTCAGCCACCCCGTCCTCCACCTCCAAGGAGCTGCCCCGATGTTCCCCTTGTCTTTCGCGCCACCTCCATTCCCACACCGCCGTCTTCACCTGCACCACCGGAAGAGCATCATCATCACCGTTTCCTCGGATGAAGCTGCGGCCTAATTGGCGCCACCAAAGAGGTTGTACACTAATCGCCGCATTTTCTTCTTGATTCGATCTCACTGTGCTGCCGGCGCTCGGTCCTGAGCCGACACGGTGCGGCTCCATCCACGGCGGCGGCGGCGGCCACTTCCTCCATGGCGTCGCTCCCTCGGCGGCGACGTCCACATCAGTAGGAGCTGCTGCTGCTTTAGCTCTCGCTCGCGCTGCTTCTCTGCTCTTGATCTCGGTCCCCTACCTAGTCTGCTCTTGTTATTGCTCTTGCTCGCGCTGCTGCTCTCGCTCTTGCTCTTGCTTGCGATGCTGCTCTGATTTGGCTACACTTCAGTCGACTGAATTGACTTTTGGGTCAGTCGATTTTCAAAGGGTGGGCTCGCCGGGGTGAAGGAAGAACCAACCGCAGCTGGGAGGGGGGCTCGCCGGAGAGGTACCCCACTATCTATCTTAGGGTTCAGGATGGGGGCGGTGGTCGCCGGCGGTGGCGGGGCGGTGGCGTGGGGATCACCGGAGAAAAAGCTCGGCACGGGGAGGCCTAGAGGGATGGCCCGGGCGGCGGCAGACCGGCGGTGGGGAGTGTTTTCGGGGTGGGCAGGGTGGCGCACCGCCGGCCGGGGGCGGCGGGGGGCTTCTGTTTGGCCGGTGGTGGTTGGCGGCTCAGGGGGGTGGAGGTTGAAGATGAACCACATGCCCTTGATTTCGTATCCAACGGCTGCAAAATCGATTGACCGGAGATGAAAAAGTCTGTCGACCGACGTGTAGCCTCACCTAGTGCGTTCAGTTTCGATAGCAAAATTCAGTTTCGACAGCAAAATTCAGTTTCGATAGCAAAATTCAGTTTCGACAGTTAGGTTCAGTTTCGACAGTTAGGTTCAGTTTCGACAGTTAAGTTCAGTTTCGACAGTTAAGTTCAGAGATGAGCGGCTGATGTATTTTACATCTAGCACTTTGTGGTTATGTATTTTATGTCATGTATTGGAGATGCTATTAGAATTCCACTCAGGTTAAGGTTGTTTGTTGTCTCTCTTGTCCTACTTCAGCCTCGGCGTCGTACAACTCATCGGAGCTGCTCCAACGACGAAACCCTCCATCACAGTGGAGCAGTACCTCGGGCTCCATCTCCAGACGCCTAAGATCTTCTTCCCCTCCTCCAACAGAAAAGTCAGCCGGAGCATCCTCACCGGCCAACCCAATCACGCTGAGACCGACATGGCTTCGCCAAAGAGGTTGTACACTTGTTGCATCTCTTTTTTACTCTACATGTTATATATATTGTCCACTGAGCACACGGATTTGTTCCTTTAGTGTCTCCTTGAAAGAAAAAACATAGGAATTTTAATTTTCACTTGTCCTCCTTTTCAAATTCCTATTCATGAAGCACAAGACTAAGAGATAGTAGCATAATAGCATTATAACCGTACATTTTGTTGTGGTTTGACTTAATCTCACCATGCTTCTTTGCATCCTGTGATCTTCCAATTGTTGTGAATCAAACACCCAGATTGGCAGAAATCCTATGTTTTTAAATTCTCTGTTTTGCACGTGCATTCCTATCATATTCCTGTCTATTTCCTATTCCTGCATTGTTGGAATCCTCCAATTCAAACGAGCCCTTACAGAATTACTTCTCTTATAGATAGTTGTCAAAGAAAACCTTGCGTGGTTTGTCCCGCTCCTGCTGCATCGTCGTCCACCCCAGCTCAGCTGCTCCAATGACAGAAGGGTCCAGCACAGTAGGGATCCGGCCTCTAGACTGTCTTTCGCCGCCTCAGATCTTCTTCCCCGCCGCTGGCAGCCATGAAAACTGCATTACCATCATCAACCGAGCAGATGACCTCGAGGACTACACGGGTCCGCAAGAGAGGTTGCACTCTTTCGTGTCTTCTTAGGTTATGCATCGCTTAATATTACATGCTACTTTATCGTCATGTTCACCGATTAGACTCTGAGTCAGCTCCAAACTAATGGTCAAACTTGAGTTTTTAAATGGTTGTGGGGTACATATCGGGGCCGCTATCAATAGTATCTATCTACTATATGGTTAATCTCCGGTGTCTACTATGAGTTTCATGTTGGGTGCGAAACAAACAGTAAAGAAGCCATTATCTGTATTTATTAACTGAAGCCATTATCTACCTACTATTATTGGTTTTGGGTCTATCCACAGGTTGCTACCATCACTCTGGATTTATGCTTGCATTCCTTACATAATCTCACTATGTTTTATTCCTATGCATGACAGTTATTGTAAACAATGGAACCGAACATGTAGAGCAAAAGAGACGAGCCTTGCGTGGCAATATAATTTCATGCAGACGTTGCTCCATGGTAGGCGCAAAGGCATCCCCCCTCCACGCATTTCGGATTGTAATCGAGAGGAAGATATCTGTTCTGAGGGGGATTCAGAAGGAGAAGATAACTCCTATTTACCCCTGAGGTCTTCGCTCTAACTTGGCATGCTGATGTTGGTTATATCATGCATATGGTGTCTTGCATTGCTTACTTTATACATCAAATATGTCATCTGCTTACTTTAGACATCCTTTGTGCGAATGCCATCTGTTTAGTTTATTCATCGTTTATGCGAATTATGCAACGCCACCTTGTTTAGCCAGGCATCATATATGTGAATTTTGCAATGCCATCTGCTTAGCCAGTCATCTTATATGTAAATTATATCAGGCCATCCTTTGTTTTCGTTACATATTACATTTGTCAACAATGTTAGTACATTCAACTTCTCTTCATGTGCATCAGCCATTTGACACGGTGATGGCAAATTCTGGAGTGAAAACAAGGTCTTCTGAGCATACTATGCTATCTGACGAAGCGCATATCTCGCTGGTTACGGATAGCTCCTCAGAGGAGGATTCAGAGACAGATGACCAGTCCTATTCCCCCCCCCCCCGAGGTGTATGCTCTAACTTGGCAGGGTTATGTTGCTCATATCGTGTGTATGGTGTCTCGCATTGCTATGCCATTTGATTAGTTTAGACATGCTTTGTGTGAATGCCACATGTTCAGTGTCTAATTACCATAAATGTGAATTATGCATTGCCATCTTGTTGCAAGACATTATATATGTGAATTATACAATGATATCTTGTTGCAAAGGCATTATATATGTGAATTATGCAATGCCATGCTGTTTAGCCAATCATCATGTATGTGAATTATATCATGCTTTCATTTTTTTGTATTACGTGTTCCATTTGTTGACAATGTTTGTATATTCAACTACTCTTCCTGTGCATCAGCCATTTGAAGCGGTGATGGAAGTATCTGGAGTAAAAACAAGGTATTCAGAGCAGACAATGCTACCTGCTGAAGCAGACATCTTGCTGGCTACAGAGAGCTCCTCAGAGGAGGATTCAGAGACTGATGACCAGTCCTATTTCCCCCCTAAGGTCTATGCTCAAACTTGGCAGGGTTATATTACCCATGTCATGCATGTTGTCTTGCATTGCTTAGTTTTTACATCATATATAGATTGCCATCTGCTTACTTGCTTACTATATAAATCATATATTTGAATTATATCATGCCATCATGTTTACATAGTACATACACATCATCTATCTGAATTATGGCATGGCAACCCATTTAATAAAGACATCATATAGTTATATCATCTCATCCTGTTTAGTGTTTACAGTCATCATATTTAGAATTATGGCATTCTATCCATGAATGTATGTGAATTATGGCATGCCAACCTATTTAATAAACACATTATATAGTTATGTCATGTCATCCTGTTTACATAGTCTCATATTTTGAACTATGTCTTTCCATCTTTTTTAGTTAGCCATCATAATGTGAAATTGTGTCATGCTATCCTGTTTAGTTAGCCATCATATATGTGAAATTGTGTCATGCTATCCTGTTTGGTTAGAGAACATAAATATGAATTATTTCATGCCCTCTTTTATTCCCCACTATCCATTGCACCTACCTATCGTACAATGTCTATACTTTCAATTACTTTTCTTGTTTATCAGCCATTTGAATTGGAGAGCGTGATGGCAGTATCTAAGGGAGTAACAACACGATCTTCAGAAAAGATAGTGCTACCAGTTGATGCAGATAGAACCACAGTTGTACTTGCCCAAGGACCAGATCCACCACACATAACCCAGACTCTCGCAGATTGTACCCCTACCCAGTTGGACAGAGAACCAGCTACACCCCTTCTAACCCCAACCCCGGCAGATAGTAACCCAGTTCCAGTTGACACAGCACCGTCTTCACCACAGAGCACCCAAACACGAGCGGTTAGTAAGGGAACTACAGTGCCCAAAGCACAAGGACTACCACTCTGAATCCCAACTCAACGCTTAAAGGAGAAGAAGATTTGTTCTCAGGTCAGGTTCTGTAGCTATGGTTCATACTCCTTTGCTATTGCATTACTGTATTTACTCATACCAACTATTTTCAAATTTGAAGGATGGAATTGAAACTCCAATGGCGCAACAGGTATGTTTTAAACCTGTTTCTTTAACTGGTTTGCTATTGTAACCTGCTCTATGTTGATTTCAGTTTCAATTGAATAAACAATTATGTTCTCATGTCATGCACATTACAAGTGTTGTTATTGCTCAATAGTTACCCACACTTATATTCTGTCTATTCTGCTTTGTCTTGAACAAATATTATTTGAACTGTGTCTCTATCTTGATTTGGCAACAAAAACTAGAATGATATAGACCATAAAGTGACCATGGTATATAGATATATGTTTGTTTCATGCTATTATCCTGTCCACTTTACTGCTGAACTCATTTACCAAAATGAGTTTCATATACAACATGGTAAACATGTGATGTGTCTGCTTGTTTCTCTTTTAGAATGCGGACAAAATATTGGAGAACAGTACCACGTTATCCAATGGTAAAGGAAGTAATGCAGATAAGGTTCAAGATAGTGAGACATCCCTGTTGGTCTCCATGAAAGCTGATAAAAACTATCTTGACGACAGTGAGGGAACCCAAAAGTCCTGTCTTGATGTAGTGTTCGAGTTACTGGCCACTACTGCTGGCACAAGCTCTTCGAACTCGCTGTCTGAATCAGTTCGTCTTCTTGAATCTCAACTTCAAGTTGAAAGACATCGATCAGATGTGCTGCGACAGGAAGCTGAAGGACTAAGGAAGTCCCTGCAGAATTCAGATGCATATTTTCTGGTGCAACAGCAAGCGCTGGAGGATTTAAGCGCCAAACAAGAGAAAGTTAATAAGCTTGCTAAGCATCTTGCCAGCATTATGGGTACCCAGGATATTGTTTCTTGAGATCTTCTGAAGTGGTTTCAGTTCTAGATTTGTTTTGCTGTGGCGTTTATTTGCGCTGGTTGCCATCTTTGACAACCAGTGTATATGATATGCTGCTTTGTTCCCTATATTTGCACTGGTGGTGAACTTTAATGCCCAGTGGATGTAATATGTGTAACAGTCGTGATAGCCTAGCATAAGTTGCTTGCTTATTTATTTCCTTGTTGTCTTGTTTATTTGTTTGCTTGTAGTCAGTGCAGTTCTTTTTAAAACTAGGCCACAATAACCATGGGCTAATATTTACTATAGTGACACTGGGCCTTCTACGGGCCGTAGAAACAGTGGGCCTTCTACGGGCCATAGAAATAGTGGGCCTTCTACGGGCCATAGAAACAATGGGCCTTCTACGGGTCGTAGAAACAATGGGCCTTCTACGAGTCGTATCATGAATGGGCCTTATGCGGGCCGTATGACCATAACGGGCCATTGTTAATAGGCCGTATTTTATGACGCTATGAAAACAGCCCAACGTATTAACGGACCACAAACGGGCCGATGTAACCACGGGCTGAATTTGGCCCACAAGCAGAAAATGACAGTAGCGGGCCGTAAGTAAACGAATGCTGGAAATGAGCCCAAGAATAAATGGGCTCTGAGAAGGCCGAAAGTTAACATTTGCTGGAAACGGCCCAACTGAATAACGGGCCCTTAATGGGTATAAAGTGATATACTGTTCATTACGGGCCAGTTTCACCACGGGCCGTTAATGGGTGTAAAGTGATACACTGTTCATTGCGGGCCAGTTTCACCACGGGCCGTTAATAGGCCAAGAGTTACATAGGGCCCCATATGGGTCGAAAGACGTTATGGGCCATACATGGGCCAGAAGTGAAAACATGATGGAATCATATTGGATGGCCCAGATGACGCTACTGGGCCTAATTAGGATAGGGCGTAATGGTCCTTGGGTTAGCGGGCTGCAAATGGGCTATATGCGAACATGCCATGAACAAGCTTTCCATGGGCCGGCCCGCCACCTTTTGACCAAGTCAAACGGGCCGGCCTTTTCACAGGAATGGGCCTCTGTTGGGCCGTGCCACATGTCGACGTATCATAGGCGCCTTATGTCCAATGAGTGGATGATATCTGTCCCAACGGTGAGCCGACACGTGTTTCCTCTAGCCAATGATGATTTTACACGTGGAAAATCCCCATAGGTCGGGGTTGTTAACGGGTTATCGGATCCAAAACCTGACCCGATAGCTTAACGACGTTCTGTTACGGTGGATGCCACGTGTCGGTCACGCTTGACGAAAGCACTTCTGTGGCGCGCGATTTATCGTCATGGAAGTGGACACTTCCGTGATGATAAATTTGGTAATGTCATGGAACACTTCTACGACAGCACATGTATGACTATCTTGATTCTGTCATAAATTTGTCATGGATGTACATGCATGACAAAAAACGCGACCTACTGTGACAAACACGTATCATCACGGAAGTGTATTTTTTTGTAGTGTAATGGTGTGCCCGAACATCGTAACCGTACTTTATTGGATATGGTGCGATCTATGATGTCTCTTACCGATTTACCACGATCGTTTTGGGGTTATGCATTAGAGACAGCTGCATTCACTTTAAACAGGGCACCGTCAAAAGTCCATTGAGACCACATCATATGAACTATGGTTTGGCAACAAACCTAAGCTATCGTTTCTTAAAGTTTGGGGATGTGATGCTTATGTCAAAAGGCTTCAGCCCGATAAGCTCGAACCCAAATCGGAGAAATGTGTCTTCATAGGATACCCTAAGGAAACAATTGGGTACACCTTCTACCACAAGTCTGAAGGCAAGATTTTGTTTTGCTAAGAACAGAACCTTTCTAGAGAAGGAGTTTCTCTCGAAAGAAGTGAGTGGGAGGAAAGTAGAACTTGATGAGGTAATTGTACCTGCTCTCAATTTGGAAAGTAGCTCATCTGAGAAATCTGTTCCCGTGATGCCTACACCAACTAGAGAGGAAGCTAATAATAAAGATCATGAAACTACATGTCAAGTTGCTAGAGAACCTCGTAGGTCTGGCAGAGCATGATCCGCACCAGAGTGGTACAGTAATCCTGTTCTGGAGGTCATGTTACTTGACCATGACGAACCTATGAACTATGAAGAAGCTATGATGAGCCCAGATTCTGATAAATGGCTTGGGCCATGAAATCTGAGATAGGATCCATGTATGAGAATAAAGTGTGGACTTTGGTGGATTTGCCCGATGGTCGGGGATCCATAGAGAATAAATGGATCTTCAAGAAGAAGACTGATGCTGATGGTAATGTTATTGTCTATAAAGCTCAACTTGTTGCAAAGGGTTTTCGTCAAGTTCAAGGTGTTGACTATGATGAGACTTTCTCACCCGTAGCGATGCTTAAGTCTGTCCGAATCAAGTTAGCAATTGACGCATTTTATGATTATGAAATCTGGCAAATGGATGTCAAAATTGCATTCCTTAATGGAATTCTTAAATAAGAGTTGTATATGATGCAAACAGAAGGTTTTGTCAATCCTAAATGTGCTAACAAAGGGTGCAAGCTCCAGCGATCCATTTATGGACTGGTGCAAGCATCTCGGAGTTGGAATATATGATTTCATGAGGTGATCAAAGCATATGGTTTTATACAGACTTTTGGAGAAGCCTGTATTTACAAGAAAGTGAGTGGGAGCTCTTTATCATTTCTAATATTATATGTGGATGACATATTGTTGATTGGAAATGATGTCGAATTTCTGAATAGCATAAAAGGATACTTGAATAAGAGTTTTTCAATGAAGACCTCGGTGAAGCTGCTTACATATTGGGCATCAAGATCTATAGAGATAGATCAAGACGCTTGATAGGACTTTCACAAAGCACATACCTTGATAAAGTTTTGAAGAAGTTCAAAATGGATCAGTCAAAGGAAGGGTTCTTGCTTGTGTTACAAGGTGTGAAGTTGAGCCAGACTCAATGCCCAACCACTGCAGAAGATAGAGATAAAATGGAAGTCATTCCCTATGCCTCAGCCATAGGTTCTATCATGTATGACATGCTGTGTACAAGACCTGATGTGTGCCTTGCTATAAGTTTAGTAGGAAGGTACCAAAGTAATCCAGGAGTAGATCACTGGACAGCGGTCAGACATTTCTATGGCCTACACAGAAATTTGCTATGAAGAGGGTAAGAAGGTTCAGCAATGTTATGAGCTCCACAAATTTCAGAAACAAGAAACTCTACAACCCCAGCAAATGTTATGAGCTTCCTAAAGGAAATGCCCTAGAGGCAATAATAAAGTTGTTATTTTATATTTCTTTATTGATGATAAATGTTTATTATTCATGCTAAAATTGTATTAACCGGAAACTTGATACATGTGTGAATACATAGACAAAACAACATGTCCATCGTTGATCAAAGATGGCTAAGTTTCCTAGCCATGGGCATGAGTACTCATTTGATAACGGGATCACATCATTAGTGGAATGATGTGATGGACAAGACCCATCCATTAGCTTAGCATAATGATCGTTCAGTTTTATTGCTACTGCTTTCTTCAAGTCAAATATTTATTCCTCCGACTATTAGATTATGCAACTCCCGGACACCGGAGGAATGCCTTGTGTGCTATCAAACGTCACAATGTAATTGGGTGATTATAAATATGCTCTATAGGTATCTCCGAAGGTGTTTGCTGGGTTGGCATAGAACGAGATTAGGATATGTCACTCCGAGTATCGGAGAGGTATCTCTGGGCCCTCTCGGTAATGCACATCATATGAAGCCTTGCAAGCAATGTGACTAATGAGTTCGTTGTGGTATGATGCACTACAAAACGAGTAAAGAGACTTTCCGGTAACAAGATTGAACTAGGTATGAAGATACTGACGATCGAATCTCGGGCAAGTAACATACCGCTGACAAAGGGAATAACCATGTTGACATTGCGGTTCGACTGATAAAGATCTTCGTAGAATATGTTGGAACCAATATGAGCATCCAGGTTCCACTATTGGTTATTGAACGGAGAGGTGTCTCGGTCATGTCTACATAGTTCTTGAACCCGTAGGGTCCGCACGCTTAACGTTCGATGACGATAGGTATTATATGAGTTATGTGTTTTGGTGACCAAAGGTTGTTCGGAGTCCCGGATGAGATCGCGGGCATGACGAGGAGTCTCAAAATGGTCGAGAGGTAAAGATTGGTATATTGGAAGGTTATATTCGAATACCAGAATGGTTTCGAAAAGGTGCGGATATTTTTTTGGAGTACCGGGAGGTTACCAGAACCCCCCGAGGAATTGTTGGGCCTACATGGGCCATAGGAGAGAGGGGAGGCAGCCCACAAGGGGTGGCCGTGCCCTCCTATCGGTTCAATATCCAGCATATCTCGTAGTAGGGGTCCTAAGCTAGGCGTCTTGGAGCGATGGTAACATGGACACGGGGTTTTACACAGCTTCGGGCTCTCTTGAAGAGATAATACCCTACATGCTGCTTTTGATTGTTTTCATCTGGATGTAGTACAGAGTACATGTATCTACCACGAGATTGTTGTAATGAATATGATATATCTATTGACTAGCCTAGACTCGGTTTATATAAGACACCGGAGGCCTAAGGTTTAGGAGAGTCCTTGTCTTGGGCGCCAAGTCTTGTGGAGTCTTCCTTGTATGCAGTAGGGGTTGTCCGAACTGGCCCATGAGTAAACGGCCCTGGGGGTCCTCGGCCCAATCCAAGAGATCGGGAGCCGACGTGGTGAGTACCCCCTAGCCTAGGACACCGTCAGTAGCCCCCTCAACAGGCCTTCAAGTTGGGGACGCTCCTCGGTTCTTCCGAACTGCTCTTCGTCTTCAGTCATCGGTCTTGAAAACTGGTTCAACAAATCTTCCCATCATCTATCTTGAGGTTTGCCGAGCTAAATCTGAAGAGTTTACATGTACGGTATCCGAGGAGACCTTTAAGTCTTCGGCCTTTATGAATGCCCTGTTATTTTTACGCCCACCTCGGGTTTGAAGTTGTCCTCGTGCGGCGGTGTTCTCTTGCAGCCGAGCACCAACGCCGGACTATATCCGAGCTCCAACGCCGGACTGTATCCAAACTCCAACGCTGAAGAGTATTCGAGCTCCAACGCTGGACTATATCCAAGGTGTCATAGATCATCTTGGCTCAAAAAAGTTGAAGGAGATTAGCCGAGCTTAATACCAGAAATGCCCTCTACGGAGCCAGCCACTGGCGTCTGAGCTTTATGCCGGACTGCTTCCAGGGTGTCTATTGTAGTCAGTCACCAAATCCGGATTGTATCTGAGGTGGTGCACCACCTCGACCATGGCCTGATTTTTATGAATTTAATTCCGAATTGTGCAATGTAATCTCTACCGAGATGTATAGCCAGTAGCCTTCAAGTTGCATGTTGGTCTAATATCCGGGATGTACGTGAAGGAAAAAATCAAACCGTTGACCCTACTAGTCCCTGAGACTCAGGTCGATTCATAAAATCAGCCTGAGGATTAATTCCCAACTCGGGAGCATACTTAGGAATAGAAACGCGGTGTGCAAAGTCCTCGAGACTCAGCCTGGGTGCGGCCGACCAACCTGAGGATAATAATCTTCTCGAAAACTATATTGCACTTTAAATTTTCTGCATTAGATTGTCAATGCAGTAGCCCCCGAGCCACTGGTCGCGTGGCAACACCAGATCAGGGGATCGATGTACCCCTTTAATATTTGTAAATGATAAACACAAAGCCCAGTAGCCACCAAGCCTTAATGTGGGCACGGGTGGCCGAATTAAGGATCGATATCCAGAGTAAAATCACAAATTATGTGTAATGATTCTATGTATCCAAGTACTTTACATCATTAATGCTCGAATCCGTATTGTACAAAACTCTGTTGACCGACCATCGGCTTCAACCTCTTCGGCCAGTAGTCGAGGAGTGTTTTCCTAATTTATAAAGGCATTATAAGGGTAAAGATTTATGGAAAATGAGGCAATCTGGCCATACGGTTTTATAAACAAAGGTACACGAAGAGATATGTTATATTACATTTTAACGTAAGAAACATCTTCCAAAGAAAATAGTCCCGCTATCTGTTCCTTTCTTTGGGTCATCATGCTTATCATGATCATGAACCTCACCTCCGATCCGATCAATGTGGGAGGAAAACATTGAGGATTTAGTTCGGGGAAAGTTCCCGAACTCTATGGTATTAATGAACCAAAATTTCACTTCCATCATTGCCGACCAATGTGATCCTTTAAGATTGCTAGCTTTCGGCTTCACCCAGTCTGAGGTACTAACTCGGATGACCCGGTAGTAACGATCACAGAGGTGCTCCCTGTACCGCCTAGCCGAACAATCGGGAACGTAGGGGTAAGCACAAGAGCCAGGAAACCTAGCTTGGCCAAAATCTTAAGTCAAATTGATGAATATTTATGGCTTTATAACGATGATTATGGAAGGCAGCCCTCGTATATTAAATACGAACGCTGATGATATGTTTATTTTGACTCCGTTGCGACCATTTATCATTTGAAAGTGGCCCATCGTCGGCTTCCACCCCCTTGTAGATGCTACGCAGGGTGTTTCTGCAATAACAAAACAATCCTTAGCCGACGTCTCGGTGCCCGAAGGCGGTTGTGTTAGCGGAAACGAGGCAATCGGATATCCAAGCTTTATAACTTTCACTTAGTCATAGGAGCTTTAAACTGGGGAAGCTAGCTACGAGCCCCCGGTTAGTGTTTGGCGACAGCTAAGGTCAAGCCGTAAACACGTCGGCCAATATTATGAACGGCCCATCATTTAACACAGTCATCAGATCGCTAACCAGTTCACGCTTGTTGTGACAATCAGTTTTCAGCTTTCTCCACTAAGGTGCTTAACCATGCGAGCTGGAAGCACAATTGTAGTGGTTCTCCCATTGCACACCTGGCCGAACAAAGCAGAACGTAGGAGGCAAGCACAGGAGCCGGGCAACCCAACTATTGACCGAAGACGCAACTCAAAACCGATGCATATATAGCAATATCCGAGAATGTTTTTACCGAATCTCTAAAGGTGTTCGGCGTTGCACTGCGAGACTAATGCTGGAAACACACAAATAGTTTCAAAGTGCCATAGGCTTGGAAAAACAAAAAACGTCAGTAAAAACTTGACGTCCGAACAAGATCAAGTGTTCGGTGCCAATCCAAAAATTGGAAAAAAAATTGCTTCTATCGTGCTTTAACATGACACATCCGATCTCAAGACTTCACTCGGGTTAGCCTACGGCTTCAAGCTCCTTATCCCAAAGGCGGAGTACTTCTCCGAAGCCAGTTTAGCGAACTACACTCGAGCGGCTTTCAGAGAGAAGACAGGCTATCCGGCTATTGACCATATACTTGAGTCGAAAAAGGAGCGGCATAGAAAGACTTTGCAACGACCAAGAAGAAAACACATTTACTATAAAACAACTCATATAAATTTAAGAGCCCCTAAGTGACTTGGGTTAAAAGAATTTTATATATAATGATTGTATGTACCGAAGTACTTATATCATATCTGTGTTCACCCGAACTTCAAACGCGTCTTAACCAACCGTCGTCTTCTCCCTCTTCGGTCAAGGGCCGAAAAGTGTTATGTACTTCGCCTATCGAGGACGGTGTTTCCGATAACCAGGCAATCAGGCCATAAGGCTATAACAGACAAAGCGCGCTCAGGGAACTTATGCTATATTCCTGATGAAGTGTAAGAAGCATCTTCGAAGAAAATAGTACCTCCACTGATACCTTTCTTCGGTTGCTCATTGTTACTATGAGACTTGTGCAATAGATTTTTTATATTCATGAGTTCCGTTGTGTGCCGACCATGATTGAAAACAATAAGAGTGCTAGCTTTCGGCTTCACCCAGTCTGAGGTTTGAGCTTGGATGACCCGATCGTGACAATCGCAGAGGTGCTCCCTTTACTCCCTAGCCGAACAATCGGGAATGTAGAGGTAAACATAAGAGCAAGGCAACCCAGCTTGTGGAACACTTAAGTCAACATGGTGCATATTGTGGTGTAATACAAGAACAAGGAACGAAGCCATACAAGTATATTCATATGCAAGAGGAAAGACTTCATAAAGGAAGCCCGCAAGTAAAAGAGGTATTTGAATTTGTGTATCACAAACAAAGTTATGACAAGGAATTTTTTTCATAAACAACTTTTTGCCAAAAAAGTATAACGCTTGGTCGAACCGAACAAAATTTTAAACCAACAGTTTTTTAGCATAAAAGCGACTTAGCTGGTTAATGTGCTCGGTGTTGATGACGCGATTTGGGCTTGTGGCGGGACAAAGACGCCCATTGATCTATGACAGATCCGACAAGGTTCGCAGTCCTCGGCATGGCCGAGGTCCCAGCCCCCAAGCCCGAGGTGTCCGAGCCAAGAGTTCGGCACTCTGGAGTAGTAACATGGCTTGGTCGATGTGGCGAGATGAAGTTCTTGGTCCAGTTAACGTGGCGAAGCTTTGATCGGCGGATGCCGAAGTCTCATGCAGGTCGGCTGGTGAGGCCGAAGTGACCGCGTAACGTAGTCAAAATTGATTACCTGCACACATAAAATAGTGTAAGCAAAAAACAATAATAATTGAAAGAAACAAATGCATAATTAATATAGGTGAAGCGAATCATGAGGTGAGTTTGGCCTGTGCACCGGGGTTGGTTCGACGGAGTGGCAGCGCGGACCCGTCGATGCAGGTCGGCATGCGCGGGGCGACAACATCGGCCTGGTATGATCCAAACTCATTGCATCAGGGAAGTACGTGAAAGTGAGACCATTAGTAAAAGTGTAGAGGGCCTCCAAACTTATTAAATGATAAAGAAAAAAATCAAATCTCCCTGTGACTACGCTGAGATTGGTTTGGCATGATCAGCGCAGGCTGGACGATGACGCCGGATTGCCGAGGTGGCGGCGTGACATAGTCAAGGTTGATTAACTGGCGCGAGGTCAATACCGACATTGGTCAACATGCCGAGGTGACAACGAGAGACTGGCCAGACTGATGCCATGTACGAGGGTCGGAAAAAACTTCTCTGCAAAAATAATGCAGCACAAAGGAACATAAAATATTCTCTGTATAATAATTTATGTGCTAAATAGCTAAGAAAACTAAAACCTGGACGGCGATGATCGTGGAGGTCCGAAGCAAATAAAGAAACATCGGCCGAACTTTTGGTCGTTGCCAGAAGTAATGCTAGCTGGCCTGCTAGCAATCATCATCAATACATAATATAGTGTTTGTAGATCATAATATAGTGTTTGTAGATTATATGGTGCTTGCAAAACAAGCATTTAATCAGGTTAGAAATACTCTAAATCCATGCACTTTTTGAAAAGGATTATTAGAAACTGCCAGTGGCCGATGAAGAGATGAATTTAAAAAGGGAAAAACTAAATCTCCCTGTTTGGTGTCGCTGGACTGTGGGCAAGAAATTAAACCGCCTCATACTAGCTACTACTAGGGAGACAGGATTGCAGACCTGCTGCACCAAAATTGCAAACCAACAGAACGTATCACTACTATCTAAAAGAAATGGAGTGTTCCATTTCCCATCTTACGTTGTATGCTTCATTGAACCCCGCACCCCATCTCGCGTCAGGTTTCTTCCATCGATTTTCTCCACCCACCTCGCATTTTCTAGCCCACCTTTGATTGAGAAAACTGGGACGCAATTATCGGGATAGAATTAGAGTGTTGCCTCCCGATCTTCCTAAAAAATGGACACACAATCATCGGAAAGCAATTGTACTCTAGATATAGATTGATGCCCCCCTTTCTCTGTCACGCACTGGACGTCGCCTGCCCAGCCCTCACGCCGAAATGCCGCCACCACCAATCCCCCATCAATCCGCGCTTGGAGGATGGCTACTCGCGCATGGGCTGCCGCCGATGGATGCCTCCTACTCGCGCATGCAAGTCGCCGCCGCCTTGAGCACGATCCTCAAACCCCAATCTCAGCACTCACCCTCTTGCGGTGATGGCCGTGTGATCTCTACAGCGGCAGCAGCGACGCACAGGTGATGGTGCGCTCTGTAGGTCAGCTCCTCTCATATCTCTCCCTGGGATACCCTGGTCTCTCCTCTCTCTTTGTGTGCGATGATATTTTATTATTTGTTTTCTTCGACTTTAGGATCCAGGGACGCACCTGTAAGTGATGTTCGTTGAGTGCTTGGTACAACGATGAGAGGTTGCCGTTGCCGGAGCATTAGGTGATCCAATTGTGTGCTTTGGCTGGATTGGTTTGATGAGGGAAAGATGACCATGAAGGATACACAAGGGAGTATGAGTGGTGATGGCAGCAAGGTTACCAGTAGGTATGCATGCGAGAAGTGAATGTGTTCCTTAGATGCTTCATCCTCTGTATGGTTTTGACGTCTGTACTATGATGCTACTGGCAGTTGAAATAAATCTGCTTTTCATTTGGGTTGTGAGTTGTGACAACTTGTTGTGCTGCGGTGTTCAGCTCAAATTTGCTTTTGGGAACGATTCCTCTTAATAGACTGCTTATGCTTGACATTTTGCTTTCAATATTTCTATTAGTAACTCAGTTTTTGGATATGGTACTTGACAATAGTTATGGTATAGTGGAGTTAAAATGTTCAGACTCTTACCAATGACACTTATTGATGTTCAGGCAGCTCCTCTCATCTCTCTCCCTTGCTCACGAAATGACCCTTAGTACTCATATGGATTTGCTGAACTAGAGTTAATAATGCAAACTTCAGACAGAGATAAAGCAGTATAGTGGAATTATGGGTGTATTGCAGATTTTTTTGCAAAGTCTTATTCGATAATATTAGGTTGGGTGGTTCAGGAGATATGAATTTTAAAATTGGCACTCACATATGTGTGTTGTTCTAGGCAGTTTTCAGTTTTGGTCCATCTTAGAGGTCAATAATGCACATGTGATATTATCTACATGATTCAGTTTATATGGATTCCCTTATTCCAACTGTTGTATTTTGCTAAATCGTCATCTACTTCCTGGAATAGGTCACAAATAGAAGTGCAGTCAGAAGGTAAGAGGGAGAGAGATGCTATGTCTCTATCCACATGGTGTGCAACAATAATGTTAATTGTATTACTAAACTGTTAGTGATGCTTTATGTTCTTCTGCAGACTTGAATTTAGTTTCTACAGCTTTCTTTTTCTTTTCATACTATAGAGTATAGTCCGAAGAGAAAAATGGTATGCTATCGAGGGTGTGCAAGAATAGTGTGATTTATATTACTGAAGATATTGTAAACAATTTGTTATTTTGCAACCTTGGTCTCTGTATCTTTTTCTTGGAAGGTGATTCCTGGTGATAATTATTCATAGTAATTTTAAAGAATGATATCTGTAGGCAGTGTTACTCAAACATATTTGTATTTTTTGTTCTTCCATTGAATAGTTAGATTGATCCTTGAGTAGAAGTTAAATGGTTTTTCTCTTCAATGCACACTCCATCATAGCCTACAAAAAATGGTGGGCACGTCAGTGGCGGTGTGGTTCTCCTCTGGAGACAGGGTGCTAGCGAGTCTGTGGGTGACATGCAGAAAACTGGTCGAAGGAGAAGGGGGAAGAAGTAGGATGTGGCGGCGGCCCTAGACCCATGAAAAGTTATGTGAGGTTTTTACGTAAAGGATGATTTGGAGGTAGTTATTGGATTAGGATTAGTAGTATGTTTATGTAAGCTCTTTTCGTAGGTGTAGGATTATCCGGGATGTGGTGCGTGGGGATGACGGTGCGGTTCAAGTATGTACTTCCATAGGAGACTCACCTTCATTTTTTTCCTCTTAGGGATCCTTCGTTTGCTTATTGAGAGGATGGGATTAACTAAAAAAATGTCATTTTGGATACCTTTTGCTTCAGATTCAGAAGAAACATAAGGTGCCTTTTGGTCTTAGGCAAGCATTGGTTCAGATTCAAAAGAGACATACAAAAGCAATGGTCCTTGCAGCTCATGGAGATCACAGACGTCGTGCAGTTCCCCCAGGAGAAGAAGGGCCCCGAGGTGCAGGAGGTCGCACAGTAGATGGTGCAGGTGTGCGGGGACCTCAAAAGTGAGCGATAGGTCAGGGTGGACACGGTTCGGGCCGGTTCGGTCCCTGACCGAGCCGTCGTTTGGACCGGCCGTCGGCGGTCCGGACCGGACCGGACCGAGCAGCATCGCGGTCCTATTTTCAGGGACCGGACCGCAGCGACGAAAGCCCGAGACGGACCGAGCGGCTCGTTTGGACCGGCCGGTGGTCACCCCAGAGCTCGCGCCGGAGCACGGCGATACGGAGAGGGCGCTGGAGGTAGCGGGGCTCGTCGTGGAGGTGTCCGGCGACTTTTGTGACTCACGGTAGACGGCACGGCGGCCAGGCAAAGCTCGGGCAACAACAGCCACAAAGAATCTGGCACGACGGTCGGTGTGCAACAGCGGTGTAGGGCCTCCCGCTTCAAGTTCTACCTTCCAGGTGATGGATCCGAGCATGGCACATCCAGTAGACATGCTTTCCTGCGTCGGGGAAGCCGGTGGCCGCGCGAATGAACGACAGCGGCGCAGACCAGCGCACGACCGACACGCCCACCATGCGCCCGCCATGCAGCTCCGGCCACGCGCTCGCCACGCGCCCGCCACGACCTTGACACGCCCCCGCCATGCCCCTGCCACGCCCTTGGCAAGGCTCCGGCTCGTCCTGACATGCCCCCGCCATTCTCCCTCCATGCCACAGCTCATGTTCGTCGGTCCGCTCGGTCAGACCGAGCTTTAACCGGATCGGACCGATGGATTTTCGGTCCCATTTGCAGGGCCCGGACCGGTAGGATTTTATGCCGGGCCAGGATAGAGCCTAGCCGGACCGAGCGGGCCACGAGCCGGTCCTAAAGACCGCTCATGCCGTCCACCCTGAGCGATAGGTGCGGGAGATGTTCCACCAAATCATGCATACCCGGGCAGAAAACCTCGACTGCTTGACTAGGCCAGACACCAACAAGTGATCCTGGTGTTGTGTGATATACTCAAATATTGCGGTCCCCCTAATGCTGATTGACATAAGGTAGCTTTCCTTTACATAAGTTAGCGCCTACATATACGGAAATCCAACTCGGTGCCCAGGCTCATCTGCTCCCGCTCAAAAAAAATCAAAACAAAATACTAGAAAAATTCACAAAAATCCAATTTTTTGGGGTGGTAGACAATTTAATGCGTGAGATCCGCTCTAAATTTCAACTCATTTGGACATTTTGGCAGCTCTCGGCAAAAAAGACAAATCGGGTCAGAATAGTGCGTGAACAGTAAACAATTTTATAGACCCCGATTTTGTCTTTTTTGTCGAGAGCTGCTCAGATGTCTAAATGAGTTGAAATTTGGTGCGAACCTCACGTATCAAATTATCTACCACCCAAAAAAATTTGGATTTTTTTGAATTTGTTTTGATTTTTTTTTCCTGAGAGGGGGTGCAGATGAGCCTGGGAACAGAAACTCCGCGTCCCTACATATAGATGTTCTTCATGAATATATGACCTACTAATAGATCAAGCCAGTTAGTTGTATTTGGTTAATTATTTTTTCTATTAAGTTGAGTTTTGACAATAGATTGGTACAGATGGTTGGTTTGTTCAATTTGGTGATTGTTATCTTGAGAATTTGCAAAGTATGATTTGGACGGAGGGATAATATGGGATCTGTAGTTTCCAAAAAATTATAATACTTCAACACGGGAGAGAAGAGGGGAGTGGGGAACAAAGACAAGGAAGGGAATGAGTTTTATTGCAATAGGGGAGATAAAGATATGTATATTACTTTTGATATGGAGTTTCGAAAAACTAAAATACATATAACACGTGAGAGAAGAGAGGAGAGTGAGGGAAAGAGTTTAATTGTAACGGGGGACAGGTAGGGGGAAGGGGGGCGGGTTTGAAATTCAATGTGTATGGGGTGGGTTAGAAGGAGAGATTGTGAGTCTAATGGGCAATTGACAATGAGGAGCTTTGCATTGTGGAGGCAGACATGGTGATGGAATGCATAATTGGCAGTGATGACGAGCTTGCATTCAGGAGCATGAGTTAGTGGGTGGAAAAAGAGTGATTAAATTGTAAACAACCGTCTATAGTACTAAAGATTTGTATACTTGAGGATCATAAAAGTATGTGCTAGACGATATGTGTTGAACCACCTAAACATGTATTTCCCGTTGCAACACATGAGCAATTAACTAGTTTTCTAATACAATAGTACGAACGAGGAAGAATAATCCATGAAAAGACATCACCTGGATCTTTGTGTGTGGGAATAAAAATAAGTAATTAAATAGCACAATCCATTAAGGGCCGCATATATGCACTAGTAGTACTAGCACCGGACCACTTTGGATTCGATGGTCTACACAAGGTTTAGAATACAGCAAAGCTAAAGCCAACTAGTAGTAGCACGTGAACACGCAGATCATGAAGGACAAGCCATTAAGTATAGCTTAATTAAATAATAAGGATGAAGGAGGATGGAATCTCCCTGTGCTGCCGCCGATGTGAGCTCCTGTTGGCTGGCCCACCCTAGAGACAGATCTGCCTGGGCGGTACGCTCTGCGTGGTCGCCGACGCTTAGATCACGTTTTTTGTTGGCCCATGTAGCGAGTCTACCAAGCTTACGCTGCTGGTCTACGAGCGTGTTTCATTAGATCCTTACGGCACGCAGAGGTAGTTCGGATCCGATGTATCGCCAGACGACGGATACAACCGCTGCTGCTGAGATTTCTACGATCCGATCTGACTGCAAACGAAGTAGCACGACATAGCAACGATTTTGCAGGAAAGAAAAATCATATAAAATAGATCTGACTGAAAAAATATCACCTGATCATCCCATCGATCCGCGACGATCACCCAGCAGGCTCTCAATGAAAGCACCAATGTTGGTTCAATATCTGGCGTACCTCATAGTAAGGGTTCTAAGCTAGGCGTCTCGAAGTGATGGTAACATGGACACGGGGTTTTACCCAGCTTCGGGCTCTCTTGAAGAGATGATACCCTACATATGCTGCTTTTGATTGTTTTCATATGGATGTAGTACATAGTACATGTATCTACTACGAGATTATAGTAATGAATATGATATATCGATTAACTAGCCTGACCTCGGTTTATATAAGACACCGGAGGCGTAGGGTTTAGGAGAGTACTTGTCTTGGGCGCCAAGTCTTGTGGAGTCTTCCTTGTATGCGGCAGGGGCTGTCCGAACTGGCCCATGAGTAAACGGCTCTGGGGTCCCCGGTCCAATCCAAGAGATCGGGAGACGACGTGGTGAGTACCCTCTAATCTAGGACACCGTCACCCCCTCCCATGGGGAGACTGAATTAGACTAGGGGAGGGGGCGCGTCCACCTTTCCTTCTCATCTTCCCTCTCCCTTCCCCCTTTTCCCCCTCCGGAAGAAGGAAAAAGAGGGGGGGGGGAATCCTACTAGGAGTGGAGTCCTAGTAGGACTCCCCCCTCTTTGGCGCGCCACTTGTGGCCGGCCTCCTCCCCTCCTCCTTTATATACGGGGGCGGGGAGCACCCCAAAGCACATCAATTGTTTAGCCATGTGCGGTGACCCCCTCCACCGTTTACTCCTCCGGTCATATTGTCGTAGTGCTTAGGCGAAGCCCTGCGCAGATCACTTCACCAACACTATCATCACACTGTCGTGCTGACGGAACTCATCGACTCCTTCGTACATCTACTGGATCAAGAATTCGAGGGACATCATCGAGCTGAATGTGTGCAAAACTCGAAGGTGACGTACGTTCGGTACTTGATAGGTTGAGTCGAGAAGACGTTTGACTACATCAACTGCGTTAAGTTAACGCTTCCGCTTTCAATCTGCGAGGGTACGTGGACACACTCTCCCCCTCTCGTTGCTATGCATCTCCTAGATAGATCTTACGTGAGCGTAGGAATTTTTTTGAAATTGCATGCTATATTTCCCAACAGTTCCTACTACGCCAGCGACCACCTTGTTTCCGACTACGCCGACGACCACCTCTTCCTACTACACCCGCGACCTCCTCCTCCAAGTACAAACTACCACTCTTTCTTCCTACAACGACCGCGTGGCACCACCGCCGCAGCGGGGAGTACAACGATGAAACCTAGCGGAGCACAAAAAACTCCATCGCGACAGGGCACCACCACCAGCACCCCCCACCGCAACGGGAGCACCAATCCATCACCGTCCCTATCACCGCATCCCTTGATGTTGCCCCTATAGGAAATGGGGGAGAATATGTGGATCTAGTGGGGTAAGGATGTGAACCTACTTGTGTAGACGTCAGCAACCTTAGAGAGCCTCGTCGTCACCAGCGCGGCTGGTCTGCCGCGGTCGCCTAGCCGCCACCTACCACCCAGCTGCCGCCTCCTTCCTAGCCGCACGGCATTGAAGGAAATATGCCCTAGAGGCAATAATAAAGTTATTATTTATTTCCGCATATCATGATAAATGTTTATTATTCATGCTATAATTGTATTAACCGGAAACATAATACATGTGTGAATACATAGACAAACATAGTGTCACTAGTATGCCTCTACTTGACTAGCTCATTAATCAAAGATGGTTAAGTTTCCTAACAATAGACATGAGTTGTCATTTGATTAACGGGATCACATCATTAGGAGAATGATGTGATTGACTTGAACCAATCCGTTAGCTTAGCACTTGATCGTTTAGTATGTTGTTATTGCTTTCTTCATGACTTATACATGTTCCTATGATTATGAGATTATGCAACTCCTGTTTACCGGAGGAACACTTTGTGTTCTACCAAACGTCACAACGTAATTGGGTGATTATAAAGGTGCTCTACAGGTGTCTCCGAAGGTACTTGTTGAGTTGGCATATTTCGAGATTAGGATTTGTCTCCGATTGTCGGAGAGGTATCTCTGGGCCCTCTCGGTAATGCACATCACTATAAGCCTTGCAAGCAATGTAGCTAATGAGTTAGTTACGGGAGGATGCATTACATAATGAGTAAAGAGACTTGCCGGTAATGAGATTGAACTAGGTATTGAGATACCGATCATCGAATCTCGGGCAAGTAATGCACCGATGACAAAGGGAACAACGTATGTTGTTATGCGGTTTGACCGATTAAGATCTTTGTAGAATATGTGGGAACCAATATGAGCATCCAGGTTCCGCTATTGGTTATTGACCAGAGACATGTCTCGGTCATGTCTACATAGTTCTCGAACCGGTAGGGTCCGCACGCTTAAAGTTCGGTGGCGATCAGTATTATGAGTTTTTGTGTTTTGATGTACCGAAGGTAGTTCGGAGTCTCGGATATGATCACGGACATGACGAGGAGTCTTGAAATGGTCAAGACGTAAAGATCGATATATTGGATGACTATGTTCGGACACCGGAAGTGTTTCGGGAGGTTTTGGACATTTACCGAAGTACCGGGGGGTATGTGAACCCCCCGGGGAGTATATTGGGCCTAACGGGCCTTAGTGGGAGAAGAGGAGGGGCGGCCAGGGCAACCGCACACCCCCTCCCTCTCTAGTCCGAATTGGACAAGGAGGGGGGCGGCGCCCCCTTTTTCCTTCTCCTCCTCTCTCCCTTCCTTCCCTTCTCCTACTCCTACAAGAAAAGGAGGAGTCCTACTCCCGGTGGGAGTAGGACTTCCCCCTTGGCACGCCCTCCTCTTGGCCGGCCACCTCCCCCCTTGCTCCTTTATATACGGGGGCAAGGGGCACCTCTAGACACAAGTTGATCTATTGAACTCTCCCAGTCGTGTGCGGTGCCCCACTCCACCATATTCCACCCCAGTCATATCGTAGCAGTGCTTAGGCGAAGCCCTGCATCGGTAGCAACATCATCACCGTCATCACGCCATCGTGCTGACGGAACTCTCTCGTGAAGCTCTGCGGGATCGGACTTCGTGGGACGTCATCGAGCTGAACGTGTGCTGAACTCGGAGGTGTCGTACGTTCGATACTTGGATCGGTCGGATCGTGAAGACATATGACTACATCAACCACGTTGTGATAACGCTTCCACTTTCGGTCTACGAGGGTACGTGGACAACACTATCCCCTCTCTTTGCTATGCATCACCATGATCTTGCATGTGCGTAGGAATTTTTTTGAAATTACTACGTTCCCCAACAGTGGCATCCGAGCCAGGTTTATGCGTAGATGTTATATGCATGAGTAGAACACAAGTGAGTTGTGGGCGATACAAGTCATACTGCTTACCAGCATGTCATACTTTGGTTTGGCGGTATTGTTGGATGAAGCGGCCCGGACCGACATTACGCGTACGTTTACGCGAGATTGGTTCTACCGACGTGCTTTGCACATAGGTGGCTGGCGGGTGTCAATTTCTCAAACTTTAGTTGAACCGAGTGTGGCTACGCCTGGTCCTTGAGAAGGTTAAAACAACACTAACTTGACGAAATATCGTAGTGGTTTTGATGCATAGGTAAGAACGGTTCTTGCTCAGCCCATAGCAGCCACGTAAAACTTGCAACAACAAAGTAGAGAATGTCTAACTTGTTTTTGTAGGGCCTGTTGTGATGTGATATGGTCAAGACATGATGCTAAATTTTATAGAATGAGATGATCATGTTTTGTAACAAAGTTATCGGCAACTGGCAGGAGCCATATGGTTGTCGCTTTATTGTATGCAATGCAATCGCCCTGTAATTTCTTTACTTTATCACTAAGCGGTAGCGATAGTCGTAGAAGCAATAGTAGGCGAGACGACAACGATGCTATGATGGAGATCAAGGTGTCGCGCCGGTGACGATGGTGATCATGACAGTGCTTCGGAGATGGAGATCACAAGCACAAGATGATGATGGCTATATCATACCACTTATATTGATTGCATGTGATGTTTATCCTTTATGCATCTTATTTTGCTTTGATTGATGGTAGCATTATAAGATGATCTCTCACTAAATTTCAAGGTAAAAGTGTTCTCCCTAAGTATGCACCGTTGCCAAAGTTCGTTGTGCCGAGACACCACGTGATGATCGGGTGTGATAAGCTCAACGTTCATCTACAACGGGTGCAAGCCAGTTTTGCACACGCAGAATACTCGGGTTAAACTTGACGAGCCTAGCATATGCATATATGGCCTCGGAACACTGAGACCGAAAGGTCGAGCGTGAATCATATAGTAGATATGATCAACATACACTACAAAAAAGAATACACTTCCGTGATGATACGTGTTTGTCACAGTAGGTCGCGTTTTTTGTCATGCATGTACATCCATGACGATTTTATGACAAAATCAAGATAGTCATACATGTGTTATCGTAGAAGTGTTGCATGACATTACCAAAATTATCATCACGGAAGTGTCCACTTCCATGACGATAAATCGTGCGTCACAGAAGTGCTTTCGTCAAGGGTGGCCGACACGTGGCATCCACTGTAACAGAATGTCGTTAAGCTATCGGGTCCGGTTTTGGATCCGATAGCCCGTTAACAGCCCAGACCAATGGGGATTTTCCATGTGTAAAATCATCATTGGCCGCAGGAAACACGTGTTGCCGCACCGTTGGGACAGATGTCATCCACTCATTGGACAGGAGGCGCCTATGATAGGTCGACACGTGGCACGGTCCAACAGTGGCCCATTCCGGTGAAAAAGGCCAGCCAGGTAAAAATTAGCAGGCCGTCCCATATAAGGCCTACCTGTGTTAGGTCCATTTGAGCCCACGGCCCATACGATATGTGCCAATTCGGCCTGTCAACGGCCCATTAAAGATTTGACACCATTATAGCCCATCATCAGTTTGAGCCCGTTAAAGGCCCGCTATATATTTGGGCTCAATATCAGCCCAATGAGATTTCGGCCTGTTAACGACCCATTCAATGGATGGGCCAATTTTCAGGATGTACATCTTTCGGCCTTTTAGCGACCCATTTAAATGTTGGGCTAATTTCTGGCCCGGTGTGTCTTTTAGCCTATTGATGTCCCATAAATCTGATGGGCCATTTGTAGTCGGACCTGAGTTTCGGCCTTTTAGCAGCCCATTTAACTGTTGTGCCAATTTCCGGCCAGGTGTCACTTTTAGCCTGTTGACGGCCCATAAATCAGTTGGGCCATTTGTAGTCGGACCTGAGTTTTGGCCTCTTAGCGACCCATTTAAGTGTTGGGCCAATTCCCGGCCCTGTGTGCCTTTCGGCTTGTTAACGGACCATAAATGAGTTTGGCCATTAGTAGTCGAACCTTAGTTTTGGCCTTTTAACGGCCCATGCCCTTCATGGTCCAATACCAGTCCGGTTTCTCTTTCGGCCTGCTAAAGGCCCACAACACAGTTGTGCCATTTACAATATGACCTGACTTTCGGCCTCTTAGCGGCCCATGCTCTTCATGGTCCAGTACAAGCCCGCTGTCTCTTTCGGCCTGCTAAAGGCCTACAGTATAGTTGGGCCATATGTAGCCCAAACTTAGTAACGGCCTGTTAACGGACCGTGAAATAAATTGAGCCCACCTGTTGCCCGCTTTGATGTCGGCCTGTTAAGGACCCGGGAGGTAAGAGGGCTGACCATTAACTTTCGGCCTAGTAATGGCCCATTAACTTAATGGGCCCACTAAAGTTTGTACATGTCTTTAGGCCAAATTAGATAATTTGAGCCCATTACGACGAGAAATTATGCACAGGACCAAAACCGATCAAGCAAAGGTACGGCATACAGGGAATAACGTTGCACATCCAGCATATATTACAGGAAATTACATCCACTGGGCAATCAAAGATTGATGCCAGTGCAAATAAATGAGCAGAACCTAACCATCTACAACGTCACAATCTGCAACCTCAGCACAGATGACGCCCATAAGCATGTGGGCAAGTTCTTGCTGCTTTGCTACACTGTCTCTGAAAACATTGATCAGTTGTTGTGTCGCACGACTCTGCACCTCTGATTCATCCACCATTTCCATCATTGCTTCAGCCATTAATTGGTTCACAAACATACATTTATTCCGTTGCATTCGAGACAGAGGATACTGAACAGATTCAGATGGCGATTTTGGCAGGCTTGTATTATTGATAGTGGAGAGTGTCTCGACCACTGCATCATAACATAAATTAGGACGGGAACCAAACAGATTAATCATGAGTTATTGCCATATTACCTGGCCTAGATTTACTGGAAAGAAACAATGGGGTTGCCTTGCTGTTTTCAGAGTTTGTCTTCTTATCTTCAGCAGCCTGCACAAAATTAACACACTAGCATTGCTATCATTGGCCAAGTCAGATAATAGGAAAGCAACATTGACACAACGAACGTTTGGGCAACTAGCCTACACCAAATTAACACAATATGGCACAGCTATCATCAGCCAGGTAAGGTAGTACGAAAGCAACATTGACACAATGAATGAATGGGCAACCAGAGAAGCACTACAATTCAGTAATGTGCGTGATATGAGATAGTACATTCATGCAGCTCAGTATGCAAAACTACCAGGCAGTTTTCCTTACAAAAATCAACATTGGCGCCTTTAACATTTTGCTACAACTAATTTTAGATCAGATAAAGGTTAGATTCACGCCGATTAACAAAATACATGCTGATGTAAAAATATAGTGATATACAACAGGTACTTACATCAGCATTGGAGCACAGAGAATTCCCGCAAGATATTTTCCTCGAATACGATCCCAATGGAGGAAGTCTTCTATCGTTTAACCTTATTTTCTAAAAGAGAGATGGGTAAGAAACATGTAGAAAATATGATCAGAATGCTATAAAATTTCATGATGCGAGGATACGCACACGCTTCTTAGAATGGAGTTGACATTCTTTTGCTGGACTGGAGCGGACTAGTTCTTTGGCCACTGGAATCTGCTTATTATCAGTGGGAGTTGGGTTTCTCTGTGCTGGAGCAGTATCTATGAAAAATGGAGTTGGTTTATTATCTCCTAGCGTTTGGATCTTTTGCAAAGACCTGGTTTGTAACCCTTCAGATTCTAACATAGCCGTCTTCCCCTTGCATGCCTTATATAGAAGAATGGTGATTCAGTTATAAAACATGCTACAACAGAGATGGAATAGGTACTGAAGAATAGAAAGGCATGACATATTGACATGTATTCCCTCCATCCGGAAATAAATGGATGGGTCTAGGCGTATTTCAGTTCTAGATACATCCAGTTTTATCCATTTCTGCGACATTTAATCCGGACGGAGGGAGTATGATGTAAGAGCTAGGGATACGATAGGACAACACAGTAAAAAAACACTGGAAAAACCAACTATAGAACAAAAGTATTCAAACCCACTACTATGAGATAGTACACTCATGCAGCTCAGGATGCAAAACTACCAGGCAGTTTTCCTTACAAAAATCAACATTGTGGCCTTTAATCATACATTTTGCTACAACTAAATTTAGATCAGATAAAGGTTGGATTCACGCCGATTAACAAAATACATGCTGATGTAAAAATATAGTGATATACAACAGGTACTTACATCTGCATTGGAGCACAGAGAATTCCTGCAAGAATCTTTCCTCATAACGATACCATTGCAGAAATTCTTCTATCTGTTAAGCTTATTTTCTAAAAGAGAGATGGGTAAGAAACATGTAGAAAATATGATCAGCATGCTATAAAATTTCATGATGCAAGGATACGCACACGCTTCTTAGAATGGAGTTGACATATTTTTGCTGGACTGGAGCGGACTAGTTCTTTGGCCACTGGAATCTGCTTATTATCAGTAGGAGTTGGGTTTCTCTGTGCTGGAGCAGTATCTATAAAAACTGGAGTTGGTTTATTATCTCCTGGCGTTTGGATCTTTTGCAAAGGCCTTGTTTGTAACCCTTCAGATTCTAACATAGTCGTCTTCCCCTTGCATGCCTTGTATAGAAGAATGGTGCTTTAATTATAAAACATGCGACAGCAGAGAGATGGAATAGGTACTCAAGAATAGAAAGGCATGACATATTGACATGTATTCCCTCCATCCGGAAAAAATGGATGGGTCTAGGCGTATTTCAGTTCTAGATACATCCTTTTTTATCCATTTCGGCAACATGTAATCCGGACGGAGGGAGTATGGTGTAAGAGCTAGGGATACGACAGGACAACACAGCAAAAAACACTAGTTGAATGTAAAACTATATGCTAGCGGAATACGTACAGAAATAACTAAGGCAACATACACGTGTATGATTGGGAAAATAAGATGGCATTGCAACAGAGCACTAGAACAACACTTCAATGTAAAAAAACATGGTATGGTAGACAGATGAAGTACATACTGATGAATAACAATGCATAAGATATTCAGAAGCATGATGTCCAAATTAAGCAGATGGCATTGCGATAGAGTAGAATGACAGTACTTGAATTTGAAAACATGTTATCATGAATGGAATAGGTACTGAAAAACAGGAAGGCATGACATATTTACATGCATGATCAGCATGCTAAGCACATGGCATTGCAACAGAGTAGATACACTCCAGGACATTATATGCATGTTGTACCCATATCACAGGCCAAGTTAGAGCAAGGACCTTGTGGGGTGAAGAGGATTCATCATCTTTCTGCAAGTCTTCTGAAGAACTGCCTTTACATGTTCCATCATATTGGGTATCATTGACATCAAGTTTATTGGCCTTTACATTGCTCCGTGAGGTTCTTGTGGATATATCAGTGTGTGCAATTATATCTGACATGCATGGAAGACAACTAGTAGTTAGATTTATGTAATGAATGCCTGTAGGAGACGACATAAATAGCAGGATTGGGGTTAACTAGCAGCAACAGGTCTCATAAACTAAAGGGAGAACACAGATGAAAGCTACAGAATATGTATCGTTTGTACTCGAGATTAACTAGATGGCACACAAAAGTATTAAAGAACAACATAGGTAATACTAGAAGTGGTATAATACTATAATCACCAGCCTGTGGGATAGCATTGGTTGATGGATGATAACTATGGAACAACGTTACCTAAAGAACAAGTATCTTAGCTGAACTATGGAACAACCTTAACTCGTGAACAAGACCCGTAAGAGATCAACATGAATATACCGTGAAATGTGATGATCTATTTTCCATGCTTAGATGAATAACAAAGCCATAATGTTGCACACTAGTAAGATGAGGGTACAACCTATCTGGCTGCCATCCATAGGAGTGAGCATCATGTGCTGACTTGTCGATGGCCCTGCAGTGGTTGTGGCTGTCCATGTTGGGCACGTGCATTCGATGCAGGGAACTGTTGAGTGGGTACTATAGCTCCCTTCTGGTGTATGCTTCCCTTGTTGGAGCAGCTGCGGTGAGTCGGAAGATGGCGTGTCTGAAGATGCAGATAACACATAATGTTAAGAACGACATATCTCTTTGATCTGAAGAAATACACTAAGAGATCAACAGCAAGGTATGAGAGTGGTCACACGTCTGTTGATGAAGACTAAATTGGGGTCACATGATTTTATTTTATTTTGGTATTGTCCGATCTACGTCGGATGGCTTGATGGCCGTCTTGTGCCTCCCGGCTGACACTGTTCGAAATCTTCCCCGAAGAGCCAACGACCAACGGCAGAGTAGCCTGCCTCCGCTGTCCCTGGCCCCGGCCAAAACCCCGCTCCCCGCCCCGCCGCACTGCCGTGGTTGCGTCGCCCCCGGGCCAACCAACAAAGGCTCCCCGTCATCCAGATCCGGCGGCCGCAGTACCTTCAACCCACGCAACTCTAAAAGATAGCCATCTAAGCGCTGCTTCCACGGCGAACTTGCGACCCCGCACCCTTACGTTAGACACCAGCCAACCGGCAGCCTAGGAGCTCCGCCGCCTCGAGGGGTGTTGCTTCCCATTGGGAATTGATTGGCCCAGAATAAAAATTCAGACAACTGACGCCTAAATAAAGTGATTTGAGATGAGGGTGCAACCTATCTGGCGGCATGGTGAAGTAGGCAGGTCCAGCTGCCGAGTCGGTGAGGCCGGCACGGTTGCAGCAGCGACCGGCGGCAGGGAAATAGCGATGTCGCAACAGTCGACGGCTACGGGGAAGCAGCGCCGGGACTCTGGACGGATCCGAAGTTGGAGCCGCTCTGACGCCGTGAACAACGGCGGGGGTGAATCAGCTCCGGTATGATTCACGCGGCCGTCGTCGAGGCAGCTCCAGCAACACGGAGTAAGAGGCACACGGCCCAGTGCATGACGGCAAATGGACAGCATCTCCGGCATTAGGGAGGAGGGTGGCTGTGAAATTGGTGCGGTGGGGGCGCCATGGAGGAGGGGCTGAGGTTTCGCGGCTCGGGAGAAGGGAGCTTCCTGGGGAGAAGGTGATTTGGCTCCCACGAGGTATGAATGGGGGGGTGGGGGAGGGGGGATTGGGAGGGGAGTGGAACCATGTCTTACAGATGCATTTGTCTGAAATGTGAGGGGGAGTTACAATTCTACCCCTACCTTTAGGCTTCTCGGCTTGGGTTTGTGTACTGAGGGTCGGGGATAGTAGAGTAACTCTGTTTCTCCCCAAATAGTGGGTAGGAGCGATTTCGGGCGAGGAGGGCGTGTTTTGAACTATAGTGGGCGCGAGCGATTTCGGGCGAGGAGAGCGTGTTTTGAAATAGTGGGCGCGAGCTATTTCGGGCGAGGAGAGCGTGTTTTGCCGACCATGGTTTACGAATTATTCGGCACATGTCATTTCGGCCGAGGAGAAGGCACGCTTGGATGAAGTTACGAACCTACCCTCGATGTACAACGGGCCAATTGATGTGTGTCCCACATAGGACGGTAATTACGCGTCTCCCATTTATTTGCTTGGGCGATATCCATCGAGCAGAGGATGTTTAACAGTTCGTTCAAATTTTGGGAGAACGAGCATCCACATCTACCTTACCAAGTCGATTCGAATCAAATTTTGAAATATTAGCTTTCCACTTCTTTTTTAGATGGAGAGATGATGCTCGGGAGTAATGTGTTTTTACATGCTCGTTACTAGCGATTTACTATATGAAAAATACTTGACCCACTCAAAAACGTGAATCAAACCCAAAATGAAATAGCTCGATTCAATGAAATAGCTCGTTCGCTAGGTCAAAATAGTGAACTAAATCCAAAATTGAACACCTTAATCGAGTAGCATGTTGTACAGTATTATAGTACTCCATGAACATGTTGAAAGTCAAATTAATGAACTTGTTTGATATAGGCATATATCCATTCATGTGTGGATTGTAGACAACATGTTCTCCAATTTAAATATTTGAATGCAAGTTTATATCGAAACATGGTTTATATCAGTCTTTGATGCATAAAACGCGACCCCCCTCTCCCGGACTCCTGTTCTATCTATCTATCTCTCTCTCTCTCTCTCTCTCTCTCTCTCTCTCTCTCTCTCTCTGAAAACCTTGTTGGTCCCTCTCCCTTTCTCTCCATCTCTCTCTCTCTCTTTCTCTCTTTGTGTGTGTGGGGGGGTGTTGGTGTCAAAACCGGCGGATCTCGGGTAGGGGGTCCCAAACTGTGCGTCTAAGGCTAATGGTAACAGGAGACTGGGGACACGATGTTTACCTAGGTTCGGGCCCTCTTGATGGAGGTAATACCCTACTTCTTGCTTGATTGATCTTGATGATATGAGTATTACAAGAGTTGATCTACCACGAGATCAGAGAGGCTAAACCCTAGAATCTAGCCTATGGTATGATTGTTGTTGTGTCCTACGGACTAAACCCTCTGGTTTATATAGACACCGGAGGGGGCTAGGGTTACACAGAGTTGGTTTACAGAGGAGGAGATCTACATCCGAATCGCCAAGCTTGCCTTCCACGCCAAGGCGAGTCCCATCCGGACACGGCTTTCATCTCAGGTCTAGGGCTGTAGGTTTATAAACTACACCATTCATCTCAGGTCCAGGATCTCGGCTAGGAAGCTTCTTTTAGGGTGGGTGGGCTGATTTGAATCCGAACCCCGACCCGATCTGGAACCCAGGGGCAAAGAAGCTTCCGAGCTTAATGGCTCGGGTTCTGGAGTGTTGCCGATTTCTTCGGCCCGCCCCTCGATCCTGAGTCCGGGACTGGGGTCATGTCCTCCCGCGAGCGGGTGTCCGGCTCAGAGAGCTTGGAAATCCGGACATAGTTCGTCCTCAAAGTGGAGGGAGAATTAGGATGATGCTCTTCCACTACCGCTATCTCATGGGTGACTGGTGGAGAGTGAATCTCCCTTTGATCAGGTTTAAGCCCGATCCGGTCATAGTCCGTAGCAACGCCCAGGGCGGCGATGCGATCCAAGAGCTCATTGACGGAGAAGAGCTCCATTGGGTCCATCTGTTTGGCAAATTCCGAATCAATGTGGAGGCTATTTTTAATGACCTTAGAAGTCATTGTCGGCGCGACAGCCGATCAGGCGGTCATAACGAAGCCGCCCAGCCGGGGAGTTTGGCCTAGAGCCAGGGCTCCAACGGAGGTGATGTTGTCTTTGACAACAAGGCGAGCCATGAAGCCTTATCGCAATGACACAGTGGAACTCTCAATGAAAGAACCAATGTCGGTGTCAAAACCGGCGGATCTCGGGTAGGGGGTCCCAAACTGTGCGTCTAAGGCTAATGGTAACAGGAGGCTGGGGACACGATGTTTTACCCAGGTTCGGGTCATCTCGATGGAGGTAATACCCTACTTCTTGCTTGATTGATCTTGATGATATGAGTATTACAAGAGTTGATCTACCACGAGATCAGAGAGTCTAAACCCTAGAAGCTAGCCTATGAGTATTACAGGAGCCGGTTTTGACACCTACAACAAGCGGAGGCAACTCGAGCCAAAACCGCATCCGGCGAGCCTGGACTTCATCAGCAACCTCCCCGACGACATGCTGCTCGTCATCATCGGCCTCCTCCCCACCAAATCTGCCGTGCGGACCGCATTGCTCTTCCGGCGGTGGTGTCCCCTCTGGCACCGCGTCCCCCTCAACCTCGCCGTCGACAGCTGCCTCTGCGACCAGGATTGCAAACGCATGGCCGCAGTCTCCAAGATCCTTTCATCGCACCATGGGCCAGCCAGACGCCTTGACATCCGCATGTTCAGTACCAACTGCAAGGTCCAACCCAAGTTCAACGAGTGGTTCCTATCCCCCGCCCTAGATCAGCTTGAGGAGCTCAGCTTTGAAGTTGGACGATGTCGCTCTCTGCCGCCGTTCGCGCTCTGCCTCACGCCAATGCTGCACCGCGCCAGCTTTAGCTCCTTCTATCTTCCCCAGATTAATGTCGCGCCCGCCCTTCTTCTCCCTCAACTCAAGCAACTCGACCTCTTCGACGTTGTCATCTCGAAGAAGGCTATGGAGCACCTGCTCCGCAGCTGTACTGCGCTTGAGTACCTTCGCCTTGAGCAGATCCACGGGTTCAATAGCCTCCACATTGCCTCGACGAATCTCCGATGGGTTTATATGTCTTGATGGCCCCACAATGAGACATCAATTGGGAAGAGATCACTCCAACTGTTCCACGTTATGGTCATTGAGAATGCGCCTTTCCTTGAGAGATTGCTTGTATCGGATCTAGAAGGTCCAACAAAAATCAGGGTCATTGACGCGCCGAAATTGACAGTGTTGGTGTACTCGTCTGCCAAATTCTCCGAACTCTTTATTGGATCCGTAATCGTTCAGGTATAGAACTCATCTTCTTCTCCGTCTTCTTGAAATTCACATTTTTAAATTTATTCTTGATGTATTTACGACCGTCTTCCAGAAAATGATTCCGACAAGCTTGACCCAGTCCATGCGCACAGTGAAGATCTTGGCACTAAAATCTATCGACCCCTATCTGGATCAAGTTGTTGGATCCCTTACATGCTTTCCGTGCACGGAGAAGCTACTCATCGAGGTGAAACTTCTTTCCTATTAGTAAACGGTAATCACAACGTAGCTCAATTTTTTCGTAATTTTCCCAAATTATGATGAAAGTGTAGTGTTCAAAACTGCATCTACGCACTACACCGAAAGAAATGTTTTTAGTATTTTTTTCTCACGTGATCACCTACAATGTTTTTATGTTGTACTACTATAGTAGCCTAGGCTAATCATAGTGGAAAGTAACTTAGACTACTCTAGTAACTCTATGGTTACCCTAAGAGCAAGTACTACCTCCGTCCTGGTTTACACTTCCAATTTTGTAGTATCAAAATTTGACCATAGATTTAAATGACAAAGTGTTAATGCATGTCACTAAGAACTATATCATTGGATTCATATTTGAACATAATTTCAAATCGTGTAATTTTTAGTGACATGCATTGGCATTTTCTTAGGTAAATGTATGGTCAGAATTTTATACTAAATACGAGGTAGTATTCCCTCCGTCCCAAAATTCTTGTCTTACATTTGTTTAGATAGGGATGTATCTAACACTAAAATGTAACTAGATACATCCATATTTAGACAAATTTAAGATAAGAATTTTGGGATGGAGGGAGTACAAAAGTTTGCTATGTAGGCCCAAACACGTGCCAAATTCACTTGTGATGCATTTGGCATCGATGCCCCTCCATTTCTCACCTGGTGCCCCAATCTGGATCACCTACTTTGCTTCGGTGACAAATTAACTCACGCAATGAAAAACACTGCGTGGGAGAGAGAGAGAGAGGATTGGGGCAATAAAAAAACTCTTGAATGGGAGAGTGAGAGGCTGGTGTAGTTGGTTTGATTGATTTGTTTATACATGTGGGTCTGTGTGCACAGCGGTGCCAACTCCCTCACATCGCAAGAGCGGTGCCAAAATCTTTTGATTTGACATCGATGCGTATTATGTGCCATACTTTTGCGAAATATGGCATCGGCCACATAGTGGAAGGCAACAAATGCCCAAGCTCTTCACGTGCTCCTAGTTAAATGAGAGGAAACAGAAAGAGAGAGAGAGAGAGAGAGGGAGAGAGAGAGAGAGAGAGTGAAAAAATATCACTAGCCAGCCAACCCTATCGTATTAGCGAATGATACTGGTACCTCTTGATGACACGGCAATCTTATAACGCCAGCTGCTCTAATATGTTCTCTTCTTTTGTAGATAAAAAAAGACCCGAAGTGAAATATGTGTTGCACTATAACAATCTCATCGAATGCCTTGATCTCCATCTTACATAAATTGATTTGATCGACTACCGAGGCAACACATCTGAGATTAAATTGGCTAGGTTCTTTGTTCCGGAGGCAAGTGTGCTCAAGGTAATGAGGTTTGGTGTTCTCTGGCGCAACAATGAATGGCGTGCTGATCACTGCAAGCGTCTAAGCCTAAATGACAAAGTCTCCGCAGAAGCTGAATTTGTTTTTGAAACATCAAGTGGCCAGAGACTCAAAAACTTATTTGCCCATTAGTGACTTGTCAGGGCGATGGATTTTAGTTTGTACGAGAATGCTGCATCCACCTAAAGTAACTAAAGTTCTTACATAAACTTCCTAGTAATTCCCTCTTCGTAGGTGCAACATTACTCCTAACATTTGTAATATCAGTTTGAAACTTGTAATATTGTCATGTCCTATTCCGGTGTTTTAAAAATCCTGCGAATCAAACAGGTCCTGAGTTGGTGATGATGTTGTGCCTCCCATCTTTCACCAATAGCCGTCGAATCTAGATCTGACTCATACAAACCAAACTTCTCCATTTTTTCAAAAAGATGCCTGCACTTGTTCCCTATTTACAAACAACTCCTTGTCTCTCACAATCAGCCTTATCTCCTCCCCACCACATCTAGAAGGCCGTGGAAAAATCTGGCGCGATGGTCGCTGTCGGCGCCGTCCACCCCCAATCTTGGTGTTCCGTGCAATGCACGGGCATCTACGCACGGGAAAATATGTCGAACAGGGCTAGTTGTAAACAGGCTAGCTCTACAGCCATGATGATAGTGACTGCAGACGGTGAGGCTGACTATGGTGTGCCGAACACGGCGCCTATACTCAAGTGTCATCTCCGGCGCAGGGTCTTATCACTTCACTGTGAGGAGCAGCACATAATAATTTGACCAACGGGTAGTACAGTGCTAGTACTCCTACTACATTGGTAGTACTACTACTAGTACTAGTAGCACCACCGTCTGGATTTTGGAGTACTACCACGTCCATCTGGATTTTAGTATTTGACTAGCAATATCTAGTAATGCATGTCACAAAAAATGTACTACTTCCTCTGTAAATAAATACATGGTGTATTGTTTTATTCCTATCGGCGAGAGAACTTAATGTCTTTTTTGCTAACTAATAAGATTACATGCAATGAACTAAACACTGCATGTCATGTTTGGTAGTCTCAAGTCATTGAAAGCATGCACGGCCCACATCTCTCATTGGTTGATATGTCACGAAATAAGAAACGAGGAGGGAGTTAATGCACCGTGCCTAAGTGTTTTGGGATTATTTGGTTTTTGTAAGGTGACTTACACAACATTTTTGTTTACATGCATCAACATTTTATTAGTTAAATCAAAGGTCAAAACTTGGCGCAAAATGCAAAGGGGACCAATAAACTAGTAAACATCAAACTTCTCTCGTTTGGCCCCAACTAGAGGTCCGGTGAGATGACTATACTGCACCGGCACGGAGGGGGACGCAGCTTCATTGACTTACTACAACTGCATTTGGGTGAATGACACATGGGCCCAAGGGGTGGTTGGCCCACCTATCATACAGCCAAAGGCAGGTGCAGTAGAGGGCCGAGGAGTAGTACGAAATCCTACACACCTACGCACGCTAACCAAGGGCAAGAGTGATCACTCGAATCGCAAGATCAGTTGACTAGAAGCTAAGCTAGATCCATGGAGGCAATGAGCGCGAGCATCAGCCAGCTGTGCCAGATGGAGATGGTCCATGACGCCGGCCTGCGGCCCGGCACCGAGGAACATCTCCAGGTATTGCTTAAGGCCACCAGGGCAAGGGGCCGCTTGGACGACAGCTTCGTCTCCTTGTTCGACGAGGTCCTCGTTGGTTTCCTCGCCAAGTTAACCGTCATCAAGAAGCTCGCGGACGACTTTGACGTACGCCTCCAGCCGACGCGCCCAGGCTCTGCAATGCCTGCCACCCTCAACGGCCACTATGGTGACAACCTCTTCGACGCCTGCCGTCATGCCGGAGAATGTCCACCTCGAGGTCGCACTCGTCGCGCAGCACTTGGCGCAGCAAGACACCATCGACATAATCACCCACGTCTACGCGCAAATCGTCCACAAGGACTACTACATGCAAGAGGAGGACGATATGACGCTGGCCTTCTTGGACCGCAGGGCAACCTTGGACGCCATTGTTCAGAAGCAAGTTCAGCTTGCCGCCAATGCCGCTGCTCCTCACACGTCGGTTGGTGACCCAGCGCACTAGGGCGTGAGGATGTTGTTGATGGATCCGTATGTATTTTTATCTTTCCGTCAAATCCATGTAGTATTATATGGTACTACTAGTAATTATCTTACCTTTCGCATCAACTTCATAATTTTCGTATGTACTCCATGCCTGAACGACGCCAAAACCAAACTTCTCGTTACTCTAGGCAAAATCGTTATTTTCTATCTATCGGTCGCGCCATGGAGCAGAACCAAAATTTACCAGTTACGAGTTCAAAAGGAAAAGCCTACCGTGTTCACGTCGCACCCCCACACGGTTGGTCCGGCACGCCGCTCAAGGGGGAATGCGTGCGGTGTTGCATTTTCACTTACAAGTGGGACCACAGTTGAGCAAACCGACTATCGGCAAACCCCCACACCGCCCACCGCGCGATGGCCCATGCCACCCCACTATATCGAGCCTATATCGAGGTACGTAGAACAAATTTCCTGGAGTCCATGCTCAGCCCTCCTCTATCTCTCTTCTCAGCTAGCCAGCGGACGCGCGGAGCCCATTGTCTGTTTGCTCACATGTGGTCCCACATGTTAGTGAAAACGCAAGAGGACCCACTGAACCTGCACATCTTTCACCTCGCGTGCTGGTGATGAAAAACAAATCCAATAAAGATCTTCAGCGGCCGCTTTTGGAGTTACTCAAGAGTAGTAAGATTCTATTTACAGTTTAACCCAAGATGCACATCACGTGGCTTCAACTACCACTCTATTTTCTTGCATGACACGACCTGGATGCTGGATGTCCCACGTGTCGGCAAAAGGAGGAAGAACCCGACAAAATCTTCGGTTGTGCTCTAGGATTAGACTAGTTGTGCTAACTTAAAAAATTTATTGTGTACTAGAATGGATGCAAGTTTTGGTATTGAGAAGAAGAGTACATCGATATATTGATAGAGCGCAATTTAGTAGATGTTCGAGCACTTTTAGCTAGCATAGAGGCTTGAGATGAGACTAGTGCACTTGTTGATACTCCTACTAGAATAGAGGCTAGATATGAGACTAGATGTGAGGAAGCAACGTCTACTTCTTTACACTTGAAGAAGAAAGAAGCACGCAAGATCGAGCCTCCGTAGATCAACAATGACTACATCGAGAAGGCACTAATACAACTTACAGGAGCAGTTATGGAAGTTGGATATCTTCTAGTAAAATGTATTCTTGTGGTTCTTGTTTTCTTTGGTCTTGCTTTTCTAGTCAAAATTATCGTTGGAGTTCATGCAAAACGGAGGTACGTTTGGGGTCGTGCGTTGGAGTTGGCCTTACAAGTGGGACCGCAGTTGAAGAAACCGACTATCGGCAAACCCCCACCTCGCCCGCCGCGCGATGGCTGAAGTTAGAGAAACGACGAGGTTGAAGAGATTGATGTAGCACGGACTCCAAGAAATATGGTGTCAGATGGATGTCATGGTGGTGGCGTGTGCCGTACTCCTGGACGTGAATGCTTGTTCTGGCCCATGCCACTCTACTACTCCTACTACTTATATAGTACTCCTACTAGTAGTATCGAGAATTCGAGGTGCTGGTTACGTACAGCAAACACATTAACATATGGCTACAGTAAAAACACCCGCCCGACGCGCGAAGCATGTGAAGCTAGTACAAATAGTGTACTACTATTGTTGATTGGCCTCATCCCATAACATGTTGCAATGCACGTACAATTATGTATTCGGAAAATATTTTTTTGCATCATGGCACCACTCACTCAGAGAAGCGACTCGAAAGCCATTCATAAATTTAGTAAGTTTATCACAGGCATATCATTTTATTACATACAACAGGTCATCAACCCACATCGACAACGAGGATACATTATAAATACTAAAGTTTTAGTCACACAAAAAATAACAAGAAATGAAATGAACTTCAACTCAACCATTCCTCGGCGTTGGAAACGCTTGCTTTGAACCACAAGTGATTCTCTGGGACGGGCCATCCATTGTCGATCTTGAGACCAACGCAGGACTGATCATCCAGGCTGAAGCAACCTACTATATCAGTACCAGGGTAGGGAACCACCCAAATGTCCAAGGTATAGACACAATTGCTTCTCATAAATGGTACTAGTAACGTTGTGTCAACAGCGGTTGGATCGCCTTTCACCATCATTGGATAGTTTTGTCCAAGGAAGAGCGAGTTTTCTCCAAGACTATCAATTCTGTACCAGGGAGAAGGTGTTGGCGCTAGCACACTAGTATCCATCTCGAATACCATGCAACGGGTGTTGGAATAGGTCCGGAGTGTGCGACCATGGGAGACTACACATGTTTCCTTAGTAGTAACATCAGCAGTGGGTTGTATAGACACAAGAAGAGGTGATCCATCAGAATTAGTTTCCAGGCGCCACGGAGTATATGGGTGCTGCTCGTCCTCATGGTCGTGATCATCACCATCATCATCTCCCCCTTGGTTATAAAATTTTTCAAGTATAGGTGGTGGAGTGTTCACTGGACCTTGGAAACACAAGAAGAAGGTTAATTAGTAAAGGGAAACTTGCTAACCCGCATGCATGTGGATGAAACAATTATAATCACGGTGGAAGACAAACGTACCAAAACTACGAGGATCCCATGCAAAAATAGTGCCATGAGTGGTGGAAGCAAACACAAGGCCGTCGTATTGAATTGCATCACAGTACTCATCCATGTACATAAACTAATTTTTGAGCAATATCCATCCAGTCGAACCACGAAGGACGGCAAAAAGCTTGTCGAAGATAGCAACAACTTCATAGTTCTTGTAATTCCAAGAGCGGTTGGGAACTTGACAAATTGCTATCTTCCATAGAAGATAGTCACCATGATCGTATTTGAACATGCGTACAATACCGGTGTGCTCAACCTCTGGGCAGTCTGCTGAGATTTTTAGAAGTGGAACCCGGTCATGAGTGTACACATTCACAAGTTCCCACTCCTAGTTTGACCCAATGTAAACAACCCAATCTCCAATAGTGCCTGCCCAAGCCTTACCCTCAAGCGATGGCATCTTAACATCATACGTATCATTATCAAGAGGCATCAACTTGCACAAGGCGAGGCCTCTGTCGTCCCCGCGCCAGTCATCAGGGTCACGACGAAGAAGATAGGGGAGATCAAACCGCTCCTTGCCTCTTGGGTTCCTTGTAATGATGTTATTAGTTGAGTCAACAATGGTCTTGAACGAACCTGCCATGCTAGCCGAGGTGATGACGTTGCATGGATTAATGAGTTCCTCCACCACGTCATCTTTCAGATCGTGGCAAATATAACGGGATTGTTTCCGGCCTATTCCCTCCATGGAGAAACCGACCGAACAATGGCAGAAGGAAGGGTGAAGTGTTGAAGGAAAATGGAGGAGGGAGAGGAAGAGCGTGCGACAATGGTTCCAAATCGAGAGGGAAAAGCGAAGAGTCAATGGACAGTTGCCAGTTTGCCACGTTTCATGAAGAGGCGCCCCGGCCTACACATCTGTCCGGAAATACTAGTAGAAAAGGACTCGCCGTCGTCTCACTGATATGTTGGAACAGGACCACATGTCAACGAAACATGGTGTGTAATTTCTCGTGCAAAATGTGATCTGGCCGCGTTGGCCCGAGGTGCCGTATTAGTTATCGACCTTTATTTTTTTAATGGCGTGCCGTTCAGTTTTGAAGCACGGCTAACTGGTAATGTACACAGAGAAAATATAAACTACTCTACCACTACTCCACCTCCAGTACTTAGTAGTATAAAAAAGATATATATGCTGGAGCTTCAGAGCTTTCTTGCTAAGGGCTGCCCACTTGCTTCTCACACTATCACCCTCTCTCCAGATATAAAAAAGACGACCTCTCTCTCCCTCCTCACCCGTGGTCACAGATCCGTCGGGGAAGAAAAGGACGTGCATCGTTGACGCACTCATCGTCGGCGAGCGAGGTCACGCACAGACAACAAGGCCGTCCTCTCAGACCTAGCGCCCGCGCGGGATGGCCTCCGTCCCCAAGCTCGCTATCATAGTGTGTGCGGAGGACGACGACCACGAGCGAAGCCACTTCCCGCCGACCCTCAGGTATGCTACCTCTTTTCGAACCATACCCTTGTTCTATTGCCCCATCTGCCACGTCGTTGCATGTGGATCTTTTCCACTCCACCATCTTCCCAATTTGCTATCCTCTGCTCTGCTGGCCACGCAAACGAAAACCATAATTTGCACTATTAAAGGAAACCCTACTTCATGCAGACTAATCCATGTCTGGGTTAAATAATGGAAGGAAGGGAGACTTTACTGTCCAAGAGAGTAGGCATCAAACCCGCATCTAGGTTGAAAAGGGGAAAATTAGTAGCTAAGGAAAGAGTCTCGTGTCTCTTGGTTGAAGAAGGGTAGAAAGGCATGATAAAGAAATAGAGAATGACCAGGTCGATCGGTTTGTTGTCCTCACATAGGAAAAAGGTGGCTAAAGAGAACAAAAATGGGACGTAATCCACATATGCTGCCTAGATATTTATTGCTCTGGGCAACCATACCTCCCTCACCACTTTGCGTCCGTGGAGGTACATCGTACTGGTGCGCCCACTGTCTGAATGGGCCTCCCATGCTCTTATTGCCACTTTTTTGCTATTAGTATAACGCCAGCAGTCAAGTCAAGCAATGCTACTGCTAAAGTGATGCCACATTTAACTAATGCCGCTCTCAGTCGAATGCCACCGATAAATTTAAGCAATGCCATTTAATGTCACTGGATTATTTCAGGGTTAGCTGTTGATTGTGGATGTATTAAATATTTTTCAGCTAGGGCATTCTAGTGCTGTTGCACAGCCAGTATACCAACGATGAAACTTGTTACTACCTTCAGATTTTTGCACTGTTAATGCTTATAGATTACATACCTCACTTTCATGAGATAAGTTAATTTTTTTGTACAGTGTCACCAAAATGCCAAGGCGCTGATGTCATTTTATTTTGGTTAAACTGCACAAAAAATTATGAAGACAAGAGGAAAGGTCAAGAGTGGGCACCTCCTCCTCCGGCTGTTCTCTTGATTCGTTTGATCAAGTTTTTATGTTTGATCGATTATCAAGATTGGGATAGCAATTTTTTAGGTCCCCATGAGTTCAAAATGATATTTACCTTGGAGGTACATGGTTTGCAATTTTTTTATATTGTCATTAGTTAATAATGCTAGTTACCTTCAGACTTTTGTATTTGGTTTAGTGCTCATGCACAGCTAGTATACCAATGCTGAAACTTGTTACCTTTACATTTTGTATTGTTGATTCTTATAGAAATCTTCCAGTGCTAGAGTTTATTGAAATCTGTTCAGTAAAACCATTGTATTGTACCGTTTAATAAACTAACTACTCTACTGTTGCACTAGCCACTAGATTAGTGTATATTTGTAGTATTCGAATGGTGTTGCATTAGCGTATGGACATAAATAAAGTGTGGCAAGCTTTCCCAGATATGTGCTCAAGAAAACTACTACCTGTTTTTCTAAATACTAGACGTTCGGGTACTTTAAATTGAACCGCGAAAACGTCTTATATTAAGGAACAAAGGGTGTAGAGTTCACTCAAATTATCCCGGTAAAGCTAGTCACACCTTTGTTAAAATTAATGTTCATTATGTTATCGAGGAGGTCTGTATGTTTGTCTCTAATGCCTGTCGACTACATACCTGACATCATGATGTAATGTTAAGTCATTTCCTTTTGTATAGTGTCACTGAATTGTCAAGGCGGTGATGGCATTTTATTTTAGTTGAACTGCACAAAATATGCTTAAAAGAGGAGGAAAGGTCAGGAGTCGATCATTCTTTCAAAAGAACTATATATGCCTTTCTGACATCAACCGTTGTTGCCTTATTTATTCCTTCAAACAAGTGGTTAGAAACAGTCTTGCTACCTTTTCCATTAAGAAATTGGAATGCTTATATTTGTGAGTCTATGCTTCAACTAGTGTCGTTTTTACAGTAATCACACTTTCAATATCTATGCAAACAGGGATGCTCGATTTTAGTGGAACTGCACAAAAAGTCCAACTGGTTCAACATTAGGAGCATGTTTTCTTCCAAACCTTTATATCCAATTTGTGGCACTATGAGCTGTTCATTACGAAGGTACATGGTTTGCTACTATCTTGCTACTCTTTTTGTACTGTCATTAGATAGTAATACTAGTGGTTTGCATGTGAATTTATTGGCAGGGTGGACCTACATTGGAGGTGCAGGACAGGATTCAATGATTGGATGCTCAATTTCGGTTGTATCGATTTCACCTCTTCCATCACTGCGAACATGGATATCCTTGGTCTGATGAAGAATAGGCGTTATATTTCTACTATGAACCAGAAAATCAATTCAATGTGAAATTGTCCAGGGCAAAACATAACTGTATCAGATTGCCCAGTGCAGAACATGACAGATGCTAAGAGGAACCACTTACGTATCAGATTGTCCAGTGCAAAACAACCGAAAATACAAGGTGTGGTATATGTTTACTAGCTGCTTGATATTTGTGCAGACAGAGATGTCTGCCCGTTGCTATTTGGTAAACAAACAAAGTGTCCGCGATTTTGGTTGAACTGCACAAGAGAATAGTCTAGTCACTGGATGCAGTGCCATTTGAAAATAGACACAGAAAGATTGGATAGTCACTTCATGGACTGCAGAAAATTAGTACTGTACTATTTATTGGCCAACACTAGGTGCTTCATTGCTTTGGTCTGATTATACAATGGGCATCATTTTGCCTAAGTTAAAGTTTGTATTCCGAAAATAGTCTCGCGGTGTGATCGAGAGAAGACCAAATCATATTGCAGTGGATGTTCCTCCATCATGTGTGGTTCATTCTCATGGTTCCAGCTGTTGGTGAAACCACTTATGTTTGCAAGAGGAATTGTAGACTTCACAGACAAATTTGTCTTTCAGTCTGTACTGAATGTTGGCCAAGAGAAGCATCCATGTTAGTAGGAAGAATAGATGTTTTTTCTAGATCTTTGCTTTTGGAGCTACATATTTGTATATGATCTGTGAATCATTGAGATGCATTAACATGTTGATCTTATGTATGGGAATCCTACTAGTTAGTTTTAGTTGCGACGCAAGATCCGAAGTGGCCGATCTTTGCTTTTGGAGCTACATATTTGTATATGATCTATGAATCATTGAGATGCATTAACAGTTACTTATTTCTGTTCGCTCAGTGTTTACAAGTTACTGATCAATCACTAGCTAGCCTACTAATGCGCTCCTGGCAGTTTTATTTGCGACGCAAGATCCGAACTGGCAGTTTTTTGAATAAAAATGCCTACCTCTGAAGAAACTGACAAGCTACATTATCCTACCTACTCGATCCTACACGGATAAATAGCAGATCACGCACGTACTACCTCGTTTCCGGTTTGCAGGGCTCAATTCAAGAAACGACCTACTCGATCCTACACGAATAAATAGCGGACCACACACGAACTAGTACTTCCTTTCAAGTTTGCAGGGCTTAATTCAAACCTCTCACCAACCAAGGTACTCCCTCCGTCTGGGTTTATTAGTCCTGTGAGCAAAGAAGTAAGACCAAGGCATGGAAATAATTAACGGCATGCAGAAGTTTAAGCCTAATTAATTCCAGCGATTTAAATGGTTGCACGTGTGCCCTCGACTGCGACTCCTTGCATGCTGCTCCGCGTACTGGCTGCGAGCGATTTTGAGTGCCTGTATGCAGCCGGCCGTAATTAAGGCAGCTAACTAATGCGAAAAAAGATGCGCTTTAATTGTTGCGGGCTTTTTAAATCCGTGGAATCATTATTGACAAGGAGGGAGATGATTCGAGTGCACTCTTTTGACTACCATGCCGGCGTGCGACCCAGACGGGACGGGACGGCACAGTCATAATTTCAGTTTCTCTAGCTTTCCACGGCAAGCTGGCGCGCTAAGCCATGCATGCTTATGCATTGAATGCCGATGACCGTCGCGCTACCTTCCGCCCATAAGTATTGTTTCCCCGCCTTCTCCGATGGCACCGTGACCCAACTCGCCATATCCTCATAAGCCCCCACCGGCCCGACGTCGCTCGCTGATACGTCTCCAACGTATCTATAATTTTTGATTGTTCCATGCTATTATATTACCCCTTCTGGATCTTTATGGGCTTTATTTTACACATTTATATCATTTTTGGGACTAACCTACTAACCGGAGGCCCAGCCCGTATTGCTGTTTTTTTTGCCTATTTCAGTATTTCGAAGAAAAGGAATATCTAACGGAGTCCAAACGGAATGAAACCTTCGGGAGCGTGATTTTTGGAACGAACGTGATCCAGAGGACTTGGAGTGCAAGTCAAGAAGCAGCCGAGGCCTCCACAAGATAGGAGGGTGCCCCACCTATAGGGCGCACCCCCTGTCTCGTGGGCCCCTCCGGCGTCCACCGACGTACTTCTTCCTCCTATATAAGCCTACGTATCCCGAAAACATCCAGGGAGCACCCGAAACACAATTTCCACCGCCGTAACCTTCTGAATCCGCGAGATCTCATCTTAGAGCCTTCGTCGGCACTCTGCCGGAGGGGGAATCGACCATGGAGGGCTTCTACATCAACATCATAGCCTTTCCGATGAGTTGTGAGTAGTTTACCACAGACCTACGGGTCCATAGTTATTAGCTAGATGGCTTCTTCTCTCTTTTTGGATCTCAATACAATGTTCTCCCCCTCTCTTGTGGAGATCTATTTGATGTAATCTCTTTTTGCAGTGTGTTTGTCGAGATCCGATGAATTGTGGGTTTATGATCAAGTTTATCTATGAATAATATTTGAATCTTCTCTGAATTCTTTTATGTATGATTGAGTTATATTTGCAAGTCTCTTCGAATTATCAGTTTGGTTTGGCCTACTAGATTGATCTTTCTCGCCATGGGAGAAGTGCTTAGCTTTGGGTTCAATCTTGCGGTGTCCTTACCCGGTGACAGAAAGGGTTGCAAGGCACGTATTGTATTGTTGCCATCGAGGATAAAAAGATGGGGTTTATATCATATTGCTTGAGTTTATCCCTCTACATCATGTCATCTTGCTTAATGCGTTACTCTGTTCTTTGTGAACTTAATACTCTAGATGCAGGCAGGAGTCGGTTGATGTGTGGAGTAATAGTAGTAGATACAGGCAGGAGTCGGTCTACTTGTTGCGGACGTGATGCCTACATACATGATCATGCCTAGATAATCTCATAATTATTTGCTTTTCTATCAATTGCTCGACAGTAATTTGTTCACCCACCGTAATACTTATGCTATCTCGAGAGAAGCCTCTAGTGAAACCTATGGCCCCCGGGTCTATCTCTTATCATATTTGCTTCCAATCTACTTTTATTTGCATCTTTACTTTTTGCATCTATATTATAAAATACCAAAAATATATTTATCTTATCATACTATCTCTATCAGATCTCACTTTCGCAAGTGGCCGTGAAGGGATTGACAACCCCTTTATTGTGTTGGTTGCGAGTTCTTTGTTTGTTTGTGTAGGTTCGTGGGACTTGTTGAGGAGCCTCCTACTAGATTGATACCTTGGTTCTCAAAAACCGAGGGAAATACTTACGCTACTCTGCTGCATCGCCCTTTCCTCTTCAAGGAAAACCAACGCAAGCTCAAGACGTAGCAAGAAGGATTTCTGGCGCCGTTGCCGGGGATGTCTTTGCTCAAGTCAAGACATACCAAGTACCCATCACAAACTAATCTCCCTCGCATTTATATTATTTGCCATTTGCCTCTACTTTTCCTCTCCCCCACTTCACCCTTGCCGTTTTATTTGCCCTCTCTTTCCCAATCTTCTCTTCCTCTCTTTTCGCTTGCCGTTTTCTATTTGCTCGTGTGTTTTCTCGCTTGCCTCGTCGTTATGGCTAGTTCCTTATCCGCTCCTATGTCTCCCGAGTTTGAAGTTCTTCACTTCAAGCAAAGGCAAGGAGAAAATTTAAAAGATGCCTGGTGTAGGATGATGGAATCTTATTGCAAGTGCACCCTAGAGGTGAACTTTCGAATTCTTCTTCGCAATTTTTATGTTGGGCTAAACATGACGCATAGACAACTCTTGGACTGCATTGCCAAGGGAAACTTTATTGAAATTGAGCCTAGTATTGCGCTTGAAATTATAGAGGGAATAGTGGGAACACTACCTCAAAAGGGAGGACCACATCCTACCCAAGAAGAAACCCAAGTGTTTGGAAAGATTTGCGAAGTAACAAAAATTTTACAAAAATCTCTTGAACCTCTTAAAAGTGTTAGCGGAAATCTTCAGCGCATGAATATGTTGATTACCCTTTGCAATAAGCGGTTGGATTCTTTAGATCTAAAAATTTCCGAGTATGAAGGTAAACATAAAGAACCTCCCGGATTCGAGCATGACTCCGCTAAGAAACTGAAAATTAAAGATGGCACTACTTAGATCTATCTTCACTTTTATGCCTAGCTAGGGGCGTTAAACGATAGCACTAGTTGGGAGGCAACCCAATTTTCTTTATGTTTTTTGTTTTTGTTCCTGTTTAGTAATAAGTTTTTGCTTCTACTTTATGTTTAGATGTGTTTTTAGCTTTTAATTAGTGTTTGTGCCAAGTAGAACCTATAGGATAAGCTATGATGATAGTTGATTTGATTCTGCTGAAAAACAGAAACTTTGCGCTCACGAGAAAAAATTAAATAAATCACAGAAACGTGATTTTGCATTGATTCTTTTTGCTTATGATCAATAAATAAGTTTTCCAGTACGTCCTATTTTGGTAGGATTTTTAGAGTTCCAGAAGTTTGCGTTAGTTACAGATTGCTACACACTATTCTGTTTTTGACAGATTCTGTTTTTCGTGTGTTGTTTGCTTATTTTGATGCATCTATGGCTAGTAAAATAGTTTATAAACCATAGAGAAGTTAGAATACAGTAGGTTTAACACCAAAATAAATAAAGAATGAGTTCATTACAGTACCTTATGTGGTGGTTTTGTTTTCTTTCACTAACGGAGCTTATAAGATTTCCTGTTGAGTTTTGTGTTGTGAAGTTTTCAAGTTTTGGGTAAGGCTTTAAAGGACTATGGAATAAGGAGTGGCAAGAGCCTAAGCTTGGGGATGCCCAAGGCACCCCAAGATATTAAAGGATAGCCAAAAGCCTAAGCTTGGGGATGCCCCGGGAAGGCATCCCCTCTTTCGTCTTCGTTCATTGGTAACTTTACTTGGAGCTATATTTCTATTCGCCACATGATATGTGTTTTTCTTGGAGCGTCGTGTATTATATTAGTCTTTGCTTTCTAGTTTACCACAATCATCCTTGCTGTACACACCTTTTGGAGAAGCCTATTTTATTAGAATTTGCTAGAATACTCTATGTGCTTCACTTATATCTTTTTGAGCTTGATAGTTTTTGCTCTAGTGCTTCACTTATATCTTTTAGAGCATGGTGGTGGATTTATTTTGTAGAAATTGCTAGTCTCTCATGCTTCACTTATATCTTTTTGAGAGTCTTTTAGAACAGCATGGTATTTGCCATGGTTATAAATTGGTCCTAGAATGGTAGGCATCCAAGTTGGGTATAATAAAAACTATCATAGGAAGTGAATTGGATGCTATGATCAATTTGATACTTGATAATTGTTTTGAGATATGGAGGTAGTGATATTAAAGTCATGCTAGTTGGGTGATTATGAATGTAAAGAATGCTTTTCTTGAAGTTAGCAAGTCCCGTAGCATGCACGTATGGTTAAAGTTGTGTAACAAATTTGAAACATGAAGTGTACCTGGCTTGTGCATCCTTATGAGTGGCGGTCGAGGATGAGCGATGGTCTTTTCCTACCAATCTATCCCCCTAGGAGCATGCGCATAGTGCTTGATTTTTGATGACTTCTAAATTTTTGCAATAAGTATATGAGTTCTTTCGACTAATGTTGAGTCCATGGATTATACACACTTTTACCTTTCCACTATTGCTAGCCTCTTCAGTACCGTGCATTGCCCTTTCTCACCTTGAGAGTTAGTGCAAACTTCGCCGGTGCATCCAAACCCCGTGATACGATATGCTCTATCACACATAAACCTCCCTATATCTTCCTCAAAACAGCCACCATACCTACCTATTATGGCATTTCCATAGCCATTCCGAGATATATTGCCATGCAACTTTCCACCGTTCCGTTTATCATCATCATGACATACATTACTTTTGTCATATTGCCATTGCATGATCATGTAGTTGACATCGTATTTGTGGCAAGACCACCATGCATTGTTTTTCATACATGTCACTCTTGATTCATTGCACCATCCCGGTACACCGCCGGAGGCATGCATATAGAGTCATATCTTGTTCTAGTTTTGAGTTGTAATTCATATGTTGTAATCAATAGAAGTGTGATGATCATTATTATTAGAGCATTGCCCAAAGAAAAAAAAAGAAAAAAAGGAAGAGAGGCCAAAAGAAAAAAAGGCCCAAAAAAAGAAAAAGGAAAAAAAAGAAAAAGAAAAAAAGAAAATAAATAAAAAGGGCAATGCTACTATCTCTTTTTCCACACTTGTGCTTCAAGTAGCACCTTGTTCTTCATGTATTTGTGCTTCAAAGTAGCACCATGTTTTTCATATAGTGAGTCTCATAAGTTGTCTTTTTCATACTAGTGGGAATTTTTCATTATAGAACTTGGCTTGTATATTCCTACGATGGGCTTCCTCAAATGCCCTAGGTCTTCGTGAGCAAGCAAGTTGGATGCACACCCACTAGTTTTCTTTTGTTGAGCATTTATTTATAGCTCTAGTGCATCCGTTGCATGGCAATCCCTACTCCTCATGTTGACATCAATTGATGGGCATCTCCATAGCCCGTTGATTATCCCCGTCAATGTGAGACTTTCTCCTTTTTTGTCTTCTCCACACAATCCCCATCATCATATTCTATTCCACCCATAGTGCTATATCCATGGCTCACGCTCATGTATTGCGTGAAGGTTCAAAAATTTTGAGATTATTTAAGTATGAAACAATTGCTTGGCTTGTCATCGGGGGTATAGAAGTTGGGAACATCTTTGTGTGGCGAAAATGAAGCATAGCCTAACTATATGATTTTGTAGGGATGAACTTTCTTTTGCCATGTTATTTTGAGAAGACATGATTGCTTTGATTAGTATGCTTGAAGTGTTACTATTTCTTTTATCAATATGAACTTTTATTTTGAATCATTTGGATCTGAACATTCATGCCACAATAAAGGAAATTACATTAAGAATTATGCTAGGTAGCATTCCACATCAAAAATTCTCTTTTTATCATTTACCTACTCGAGGACGAGCAGGAATTAAGCTTGGGGATGCTTGATACGTCTCCAACGTATCTGTAATTTTTAATTGTTCCATGCTATTATATTACCCCTTTTGGATGTTTATGGGCTTTATTTTACACATTTATATCATTTTTGGGACTAACCTACTAATTGGAGGCCCAGCCCGTATTGCTATTTTTTGCCTATTTCAGTATTTCGAAGAAAAGGAATATCAAACGGTGTCCAAACGGAATGAAACCTTCAGGAGCGTGATTTTTGGAACGAACATGATCCAGAGGACTTGGAGTGCAAGTCGAGAAGCAGCCGAGGCCTCCACGAGATAGGAGGGCGCCCCCCATAGGGTGTGCCCCCTGTCTCGTGGGCCCCTCGGGCGTCCACCGACGTACTTCTTCCTCCTATATAAGCCTACGTACCCCGAAAACCTCCAGGGAGCACCCGAAACACAATTTCCACCGCTATAACTTTCTGTATCCACGAGATCTCATCTTGGAGCCTTCGTCGGCACTCTGCCGGAGGGGGAATCGACCACAAAGGGCTTATACATCAACACCATAGCCCTTCCGATGAGTTGTGAGTAGTTTACCATAGAACTACGGGTCCATAGTTATTAGCTAGATGGCTTCTTCTCTCTTTTTGGATCTCAATACAATGTTCTCCCCCTCTCTTGTGGAGATCTATTTGATGTAATCTCTTTTTGCGGTGTGTTTGTCAAGATCTAATGAATTGTGGGTTTATGATCAAGTTTATCTATGAATAATATTTGAATCTTCTCTGAATTCTTTTATGTATGATTGAGTTATCTTTGCAAGTCTCTTCGAATTATCAGTTTGGTTTGGCCTACTAGATTGATCTTTCTTGCCATGGGAGAAGTGCTTAGCTTTGGGTTCAATCTTGCAATGTCCTTACCCAGTGAGAGAAAGGGTTGCAAGGCACGTATTGTATTGTTGCCATCAAGGATAAAAAGATGAGGTTTATATCATATTGCTTGAGTTTATCCCTCTACATCATGTCATTTTGCTTAATGCGTTACTCTGTTCTTTGTGAACTTAATACTCTAGATGCAGGCAGGAGTCGGTCGATGTGTGGAGTAATAGTAGTAGATGCAGGCAGGAGTCGGTCTACTTGTTGCGGACATGATGCCTATATACATGATCATGCCTAGATAATCTCATAATTATTCGCTTGTCTATCAATTGCTCGACAGTAATTTGTTCACCCACCATAATACTTATGCTATCTCGAGAGAAGCCTCTAGTGAAACCTATGGCCCCGGGTCTACCTCTTATCATATTTGCTTGCAATCTACTTTTATTTGCATCTTTACTTTTTGCATCTATATTATAAAATACCAAAAATATATTTATCTTATCATACTATCTCTATCAGATCTCACTTTCGCAAGTGGTTGTGAAGGGATTGACAACCCCTTTATTGCGTTGGTTGCGAGTTCTTTGTTTGTTTGTGTAGGTTAGTGGGACTTGTTGAGGAGCCTCCTACTGGATTGAGTTCTCAAAAACTGAGGGAAATACTTATGCTACTCTGCTGCATCACCCTTTCCTCTTCAAGGAAAACCAACACAATCTCAAGACGTAGCACTCGCCACGTCCGCCATGCCCCCGCCCGTCCGCGGTAGGCGGCGCCGGAGGCGGTCACCACCGAAACTAGTGTTTAGTTTTTCACCGCAAGGCAGACGGAGGGAGGAGGCATTCTATCTGTGTTTAGATGGCAGTGCGGAGGTCAAGGAGTTGTTGGAGCACGACCGCCTGGCGGAGGAGCAGTGTATCACCGATTTGCGCCGCCAGCGGGACATGGAGTAGCAGCGCACCGACGCTCTGAGTCGCAAGCAGAGCGCCCGCAACTGGGCCGACTGCGTGGAGGCCGGCGCCCGGCAAATAGCCCTGGAGGCTGTCAGGCACGCACTTGTTCGCGACGCCGATTTTTACTACCAGCTCATCAAGTGGGTTTCCTGCTTGGAAGCTGAAGCTTCAGTTGACCACGCCGGCATGGAAAGGGCCAACGGCGCGAGCAACACGCCCTATCGCACCTCTTGCAAGTCCGAGGCAAGGCGCAGGACGCCGGTGCCGGCGTTTAGAATGTACCGCAGATGGCGGCCGGCATCATCTAGTTAGCTAAGAGTAAGTTAGTACTTGTACGCCACTAGAGTATTAGTGAGAGTAGATAGTTAACTTGGCTATGATGGTTGTCAACGTGGAAGTTCAGTACTCTATATGTGGATCAGACCTGTTACTTTGCTCTGAATGTTGAACTTTCCGTTTGAACGTATGGAATGGGCTGTTATTTTTTTAAATGGGTTGTATTTGTCCTCCATGGGTTTAGAGGCTGACTTGTGGGCCTACCAAGTTGACGCGTAGACAATTAGGAGATGATTGTACGTGGAGAGGATGACATTAGGGACCCGCCAAGGTCATGGCAGTACACTAGCAAGTGCCTCCTTATTTCAAGCCAATAAAAAATGGCTCCTCCTAGTGGATTTCTGACATCTGGGTCCCATGCCATTGTCAACCTAGTCAATAAACGAGAGAATTGCACAACGAGCGGCTGACACCAGGGACCCAGCAGCTCGCTGATACGTCCATTTTGCATCATGCTTTTATGACAATATTTATTGCATTATGGGCTGTTATTTCACGTTATGTCACGATATTTATGGCTATTCTCTCTTATTTTACAAGGTTTACATGAAGAGGGAGAATGCCGGCAGCTGGAATTCTGGGCTGGAAAAGGAGCAAATATTGGAGGCCTATTCTACGCAACTCCGAAAGTCCTGAAACTCCACGGAATACCTTGAAATAAATAAAGAAAAATCATCGCCAAAGATGAAGGCCAGGGGGCCCACACCCTGCTCACGAGGGTGCCCCCCCTGGGCACACCCCCCTACCTCGTGGGCCCCCTAGTGGCTCTCCGACGCCCATCTTCTCCTATATGAAGTCTTTCGATGAGAAAAAAATCAGAGAGAACCTTTCGGGACGAGACTCCGCCGCCACGAGGCGGAACCTTGGCGGAACCAATCTAGGGCTCTGGCAGAGCTGTTCTGCCGGGGACACTTCCCTCCGGGAGGGGCAAATCATCACCATCGTCATCACCAACGCTCCTCTCATCAGGAGAGGGCAATCTCCATCAATATCTTCACCAGAACCATCTCATCTCCAAACCCTAGTTCATCTCTTGTATCCAATTCTTGTCTCTAAGTCCGGGATTGGTGCTAGTAGGTTGCTAGTAGTGTTGATTACTCCTTGTAGTTGATGCTAGTTGGTTTATTTGGTGCAAGATCATATGTTCAGATCCTTTATGCATATTATCACCTCTCTGATTATGAACATGAATATGCTTTGTGAGTAATTACATTTGTTCCTGAGGACAAGGGAGAAGTCTTGCTATTAGTAGTCATGTGAATTTGGTATTTGTTCGATATTTTGATGAGATGTATGTTGTCTAACCTCTAGTGGTGTTATGGGAACGTCAACTACATAACACTTCACCATTATTTGGGCCTAGAGGAAGGCATAGGGAAGTAATAAGTAGATGATGGGTTGCTAGAGTGACAGAAGCTTAAACCCTAGTTTATGCGTTGCTTCGTAAGGGGCTGATTTGGATCCATATGTTTCATGCTATGGTTAGGTTTACCTTAATACTTTTGTTGTAGTTGCGGATGCTTGCAATAGAGGTTAATCATAAGTGGGATGCTTGTCCAAGTAAGGGCAGTACCCAAGCACTGGTCCACCCACATATCAAATTATCAAAGTACCGAACGTGAATCATATGAGCGTGATGAAAACTAGCTTGACGATATTCCCATGTGTCCTCGGGAGCGCTTTTCCTATTATAAGAGTTTGTCCAGGCTTGTCCTTTGCTACAAAAAGGATTGGGCCACCTTGCTGCACCTTGTTTACTTTTGTTACTTGTTGCTCGTTACAATTTATCTTATCACAAAACTATCTATTACCACTTATTTCAGTACTTGCAGAGAATACCTTGCTGAAAACCACTTATCATTTCCTTCTGCTCCTTGATGGGTTCGACACTCTTACTTATCGAAAGGACTACGATAGATCCCCTATACTTGTGGGTCATCAAGACTCTTTTCTGGCGCCGTTGCCGGGGAGTGAAGCGCCTTTGGTAGGTGGAATTTGGTAAGGAAAATTTTATTTAGTGTGCTGAAATTTTCTGTCACTTGTTACTTGGAAAGTAATTTTCTGAGGGGCTTGTTCGGGGTATCTTCACCCTGTCCAGCAGAGCAAAGAGTTGCTCCTCAACCTACTCAACCTACTCAACCTACTGAACCTATTGAAAATGAAACTCCTTTTGAGATTCCTTCGGGTTTGATGGAAAAACTGCTAGCTAACACTTTTACAGGAGATGGAACAAAGCATCCTGATGAACATCTACGCTATGTGGATGATGTTTGTGGACTATTTAAGCTTGCAGGTATACCCGATGATGCTGTTAAGAAGAAGGCTTTCCCTTTATCTTTGAAGGGAGACGCATTGACATGGTACATGCTATGTGATGATATGAGATCATGGAACTATAAAAGATTGAAATTGGAATTTCATCAAAAGTATTACCCTATGCATCTTGTTCATCGTGATCACAATTATATATATAATTTTTGGCCTCGCAAAGGAGAAAGCATCGCTCAAGCTTGGGGGAGGCTTAAATCAATGTTATATTCATGCCCCAATCATGAGCTCGCAAGAGAAGTAATTATGCAAAGTTTTTATGCTCGGCTTTCTGATAACAATCGCTCCATGCTCGATACTTCCTATGATGGCTCTTTTATGATGAAGAATATTGAATTCAGATGGAATTTACTGGATAGAATTAAACGCAACTCTGAAGATTGGGACCTCGACGAAGGTAAGGAGTCAGGTATGACACCCAAGTTTGATTGTGTTAAATCTTTTATGGATACCGATATTTTCCGTAAGTTTAGCACTAAATATGGACTTGACTCTGAGATAGTAGCTTCTTTCTGTGAATCTTTTGCTACTTATGTTGATCTCCCCAAGGAGAAGTGGTTTAAATATCATCCTCCCATAGAAGTGAAAGTAGCTGCACCTATTAAAGTTGAAGAAAAGATTGTCACTTATAATGATCCTATTGTTCCCACTTCTTATGTTGAGAAACCACCTTTCCCTGTTAGAATGAAGGATCATGCTAAAGCTTCAACTATTGTTCGTAAAAGCAATATTAGAACTTATACACCTCCTGAACAAGTCAAAGTAGAACCTAATATTGCTATTGTTAAAGATCTCCTGTATAATAATATCGATGGTCATGTTATTCAATTCCAGGGTGAAACTGCTAGAATTGCTAAACCTAGTAACAAAGATAAACATAAACCCGTGGTAGGCGTGCCTGTTATTTCTGTTAAAGTAGGAGATCATTGTTATCATGGCTTGTGTGATATGGGTGCTAGTGCTAGTGTTATACCCATTGGTTTATACAAAGAGATTATGCATGATATTGCCCCTATTGAGTTAGAAGATATTGATGTTACAATTAAACTTTCCAATAGAGATACTATATCTGCAATGGGAATTGTTAGAGATGTTGAAGTCGTGTGTGGAAAAACGAAATATCCCTCTGATTTTCTTGTTCTTGGTTCTCCACAAGATAGCTTTTGTCCCATTATATTTGGTAGACCCTTCTTGAGTACTGTTAATGCTAAGATAGACTGCGAAAAGAATGTTGTTACTATTGGCTTGGATAATATGGTTCATGAGTTTAATTTCTCTAAATTTAGTAAACAACACCGTGAGGAAGAATTTCCTAGTAAGGATGAAATTATTGGTCTTGCCTCTATTGCTGTACCTCCTAGTGATCCTTTAGAACAGTATTTGCTAGACCATGAAAATTATATGTTCATGAATGAAAGAAGGGAAATAGATGAAGTATTCTTTAAACAGGAACCTATTCTGCAACACAATTTGCCTGTTGAAATCCTAGGGGATCCCCCTCCACCCAAGGGTGATCCCGTATTTGAGCTTAAACCGTTGCCTGATAATCTTAAATATGCTTATCTTGATGACAAGAAAATTTATCCTGTCATTATTAGCGCTAACCTTTCAGAGCATGAAGAGGAAAGATTATTGAAAACTCTGAAGAAGCACCGTGCCGCTATTGGATATACACTTGATGATCTTAAGGGCATTAGTCCCACTCTATGCCAACATAAAATAAATTTTGAAGCTGATGCCAAACCAGTTTGTGACCCTTAACGACATTTGAATCCTAAAATGAAAGAAGTGGTAAGAAAAGAAATACTTAAGCTTTTGGGGGCAAGTATAATTTATCCCGTTGCTGATAGTCAGTGGGTAAGTCATGTCCATTGTGTCCCTAATAAGGGAGGTATTACAGTTGTCCCTAATGATAAAGATGAATTGATCCTGCAAAGAATTATCACAGGTTATAGGATGGTAATTGATTTCCGTAAATTAAATAAAGCTACTAAGAAAGATCATTACCCCTTGATGATGTTATGTACCTAGGGTAGGGTCACGGACCTATCTAGGATACCATACCCAAGGACATCCTTAGACGAATCTACCTTCCAGTCGACCAAGAGAGGCTCCACTCGACCAAGAGAGACTCCACTTGACCGGCTAGAAGACACTCGACCATGAAGACTCACTCGACCATTAGAAGTTCAGGATCTACTCTGTATCCAAACGGTCTGTAATTAAGTAGTCTTAATGGTCATGATGACACTTTATGTAGGGCGTTACCAGTAACGCCCGGCCTTAATGTACTTTAACCCTCTGCTACATGGGTAGGCTGGGGTCCTGGCGTCCTCTATATAAGCCACCCCCCTCCACTGGTAGAAGGGTTGGCACCCCTGTAATTCATATACACATAAACCAGTCGACCGCTTCCGGGCTCCGAGACGTAGGGCTTTTACTTCCTCAGAGAAGGGCCTGAACTCGTTAAACACTCGTGTGTACAACTCCTCCATAGCTAGGATCTTGCCTCTCCATACCTACCCCCCATTCTACTGTCAGACTTAGAACCACGACAGTTGGCGCCCACCATGGGGCAGGTGTCTTAGCGACTTTTTTGGAGAAGTTGCAATTTGTCCGATCGCCTTCATCATGGTTTCCGGCGGAGCTCTGGTCGAGGGTCGCGAGATCCCTCTCGGTGCGCTCGCTTTCATCGCCGACGACTCCGCTTGGCTCCAGGAGGCACCACTCGACATCGACGCGCTTCCCGACCGCGGGACGACGCACTTTCGGGCGTGTGCCCGCGGCGTCTTGCTGCGGCAGCCGTCGACCCCATACCGGTCGACTCCTACGCCGTCCTCCCTCCCTGTCTCCCGCCAGCGCAAGCGCTCCGGTCGGTCGAGGCTCCAGCGATGGGTGAGACACGCAGTGGCTCGCCAATCGGCCACCACCCAAGTCACGGCAATTGAGCCCGACGAATCTCTCTACGGCCTGTTCGACCTGTCGATTGGCTCCGTGGAGACTGCATCCGAGTGCGATAGCAGTGGTCTAGCGGTGGAGGTCCTGATGGTCAACGGGCCTCGTAGTCCTCCCGGTTTCCCCCGCGACGACTGGATGGACGACGGGGGCGACCCCGCTCAAGCCCACGAAGAGTATCAGCCCGAGCCACTCACTTCTCAGCAGAGGGAAGAACTTCGCCGCCGGAACATGGATGCCCTGCATACTCCCATTGCAGGAGAAACTCCTGAGGCTCATGCCCTGGAAGAGGCGCGTTTAGCCAACCTAGCTGAATGCACTCGACTGGAGAACCTCCAGCGATCACTCGACGAGCGTGCGTGTCAACGAGTGACCAACTCCAACCGATGTCAGCTCTTTCTGCAACCGACTCAGGTATATCGAACCCCAATTCAGAATTTGGCAGCTGCAGCCTGTATAGCAGAGTCAATTCAGCCCTCTCAGTCAGAGGCTGGAAAAGGCTTGATGCAGATCAGAGATTTGCTCCGGGCGGCAGGAGATCAGAATTCAACTGTGTCACAGTCGTGCAACAGGATTCACAGTCGATCCGTCGCTGCGAATACTGTTCAGTCGGCTCACAGTCCAAGGTCGCCTCCGAGGCGCATGGGACGTGAAGGCCGGCAGGACCACTATGATGATTGATTTGATCGTGATGACAGGCGTCGAGTGCCCACTCCTCCCCTGAGAAGTGGGTCTAACGCCCATCGGCAGCAAGATGACAGACGCCAGCTCAGTGTTGGGCGGAGAGCTCCAGTCGACCCCAGAGAGCCAGGCTTTGACACGAGATCCATCATCGTGCAAGGTTTGGTCGACCGGAACAGAGCTCATAGAGGTGGCCATGACAGAGATGTGCCCACAAGCAGCCGAGTCCATGTTTCAGGTCCAGAATGTTTTAGCAGAGCCATCAGAGCCGCAGTGATACCCCCAACTTCAGGTTAGCGACTGGAGTGAGTAAGTTCACCGGAGAGTCTAAGCCTGAAACTTGGCTTGAAGACTACCGAGTGGCTGTTCAGATTGGGGGTGGTAATGATGAGGTGGCCACGAAGCATTTGCCACTTATGCTAGAGGGTTCGGCCAGGGCGTGGTTGAATTAGTTAGCTCCTAGCAACATTTACACCTGGGAGGATCTTTCTCGAGTGTTCGTCAGGACGTTCGAGGGAACTTGCAAGCGACCGGCTGGATTTACGGAGCTGCAAGTTTGCATACAAAAGTCGAGTGAAACACTGAGAGATTACATCCAGAGATGGATCACTTTGCATCATACTATAGAGAATGTGTCAGACCATCAAGCGGTCTGCGCCTTCAAGGATGGTGTCAAGAACAGAGAGTTGAGCCTGAAGTTTGGTCGAACTGGAGATATGACCCTGAGTCGGATGATGGAAATAGCCACCAAGTACGCCAATGGCGAAGAAGAGGACCGACTCCGGAGTGGCAAGTACAAGCCGAGTCAGTCGGATAAAGGAAACTCGGAAGGCCGAGCTAGCTGCTCCTGGAGAGGCTCTAGCCGTGACTCAGGGCAAATTCAAAGGGAAGCCCAAAGGATCTTGGAACCCCAAGAAGGTAAAAGATAAGGAAGGTAATGACGTGATGGATCTACCGTGTCATATCCACACGAAGAAAGACGAAGAGGGTAACTTCATTTACCCAAAGCATACCACTCGCCAGTGCCGGCTCTTAATCCAGCAGTTTCAAGGGAAACAACCGAAGGACAAAGAGAAGGAGTCGGACAAGGCTGAGGACAAGGAGGACAGTGATGGAGAGTACCCTCATGTCAACTCCACTCTGATGATTTTTGTTGATGTAGAGAGCAAAAGTCGACTGAAAGTGATCAATCGTGAGGTCAATATGGTCGCCCCGGCGACACCAAACTATCTGAGATGGTCGCAAACTCCCATTACTTTCGACCAGTCTGATCACCCTACTCACATTGCCACCCCTGGGAGGCAAGCGCTGGTGGTCGACCCAGTCGTTGAAGGCACTCGACTGACGAAGGTATTGATGGATGGCGGCAGTGGATTGAATATACTGTATGCAGAGATGCTCAAGGGAATGGGCATTCCGATGTCTAGGCTCAGTTCCAGCAACATGAGTTTTCACGGAGTCATCCCATGAAAGAAGGCTGAGTCACTCGGCCAAATAGCTCTGGATGTAGTGTTCGGCGACTCGAAGCATTTCTGCAAAGAGAACCTGACATTTGAAGTCGTAGATTTCCGAAGCGCCTACCACGCTATTTTGGGAAGACCAGCCTATGCCCAGTTCATGGCTCGACCATGTTATGTGTACCTCAAGTTAAAGATGCCTGGCCCCAAAGGCGTGATCACCATCACTGGCGGCCGGAAGAAGGCAGAAGAGTGTTTCCAGAAAGGCTCAAAGATTGCGGATGACCAGATAACAGTGGTAGAGCTGGAGGAATACAAGAAGAATGCAGATCCGAGTGATTTGCTGCGGGCCAAGAAGCCCGCCACAGAGTCAGCATTTCAGTCGTTTAGTGAGACGAAGCCAGTTCATATCCACCCGACTGACCCCAATGCAGCTCCGACCCATATTTCCACAACACTCGACTCTAAATAGGAAGAAGTGCTCATCCAGTTCCTCCGTGAGAACTGGGACATCTTTGCATGGAAGCCAGCTGACATGCCGGGTGTTCCCAGGGGACTGGCTGAGCATCGCCTTAGAGTCGACTCAAAAGCAAAACCTGTTAAAGAACATCTTCGATGGTCCGCCGTTCAGAAGAAAAAAGCCATTGGCGAGGAGGTGGCTCGACTCCTTGCAGCAGAGTTCATTCGAGAGATATACCACTCCGAGTGGCTCGCCAATGTCGTCATGGTCCCCAAGAAGGACAACTCACTTCGCATGTGCATTGATTTCAAACATATCAATCGGGCCTGCCCGAAAGATCATTTTCCTCTCCCTCGCATCGACTAAATTGTCGACTCGACCGCAGGGTGCGAGAGATTGTCTTTTCTAGATGCTTATTCCGGGTATCATCAGATCCGTTTGTATGGACCTGACGAAATCAAAACAGCTTTCATCACTCCATTCGGGTGCTTCTGCTATATCACCATGCCATTCGGCCTCAAGAATGCCGGAGCCACGTTCATGAGAATGATTCAAAAGTGTTTACTCACTCAAATCAGTCGGAATGTGGAAGCGTACATGGATGATATCATGGTCAAGTCGCGAAAGGGTTCCGACCTTTTGACTGACCTAGCCGAAACATTTGCCAACCTCAGAAGGTATGATATCAAGCTCAATCCATCGAAGTGCACATTCGGAGTACATGGCGGAAAGTTACTCGGTTTTCTCATTTCAGAACGAGGAATCGATGCTAACCCAGAAAAAGTTGGCACCATATTCCGAATGAAACGCCCTGTGCGTGTGCACGACGTCCAGAAGCTTACTGGATGCTTGGCCGCTTTAAGTCGATTCATCTCTCGCCTCGGTGAAAAGGCATTGCCCCTTTACCGACTGATGAAGAAGGCAGACAAGTTCGAGTGGACTCCAGAAGCTGATGCAGCGTTTGCCGAGTTAAAAACTCTGCTCTCCACCCAGCCGGTGCTTGCTGCTCCAATCAGCAAAGAGCCTCTGTTGCTTTATATTGCAGCCACAGGACAAGTCGTCAGTACAGTACTGACGGTCGAGCGGGAAGAAGAAGGGAAAACCTTCAAAGTTCAGCGCCCAGTGTATTATCTCTCTGAAGTTTTGACCCCATCGAAGCAAAGATACCCTCATTATCAGAAGCTCGTATATGGGATCTACATGACCATGAAGAAGGTTGCTCATTATTTCTCTGATCATGACATTACAATCGTTAGCGACGCACCATTGTCAGAGATTCTGCATAACAGAGATGCAACTGGTCGAGTGGCTAAATGGGTGATTGAACTCCTTCCCCTTGATGTCAAATTCGAGGCAAAGAAAGCCATTAAGTCCCAGGCTATAGCAGATTTCCTTGCCGAGTGGATTGAGCAACAGCAGCCGACTCAAGTTCACTCGGAGCATTGGACCATGTTCTTTGATGGCTCTAAGATGTTAAATGGTTTTGGTGCTGGGGTTGTTTTGGTTTCCCCCCGAGGAGATAAACTCAGATATGTGCTCCAAATCCACTTTGATTCCTCCAACAATGAAGCAGAATATGAAGCACTCTTGTATGGGTTGCGCATGGCCATTTCACTCGGCGTCCGTCGCCTTATGGCTTATGGCGAGTCAGATTTGGTGGTCAATCGGGTGATGAAGGAGTGGGACGTTAGAAGCCCAGCCATGACTAGATACTGCAATGCAGTGAGGAAGCTCGAAAAGAAGTTCGAAGGGTTAGAGCTCCACCACATACCCGGACTGAAAAATCAAGCAGCTGACGATCTGGCGAAGATAGGATCCAAGAGAGAAGCCATCCCCAGTGATGTGTTCTTGGAGCATATCCACACTCCGTTAGTCGTAGAAGACCCTTTTACCGATGAAGCTCCGCAACCTAAGAGTGTTACGGACACGACTCAGGTTGAAGTCCCAGCAGTGGTCGACTTGATCATGGAAGTTCTAGTGATCACTCCAGATTGGACCGTACCATATATCGCGTATATCTTGAGGAAAGAACTCCCGGAGGACGAAGAAGAGGCTCGACAGATCGTCTGCTGATCTAAGGCCTTTACCGTGATAAGAGGACAGTTGTACAGAGAAAGCGTGACTGGAGTTGGTCAGAAATGCATAACACCAGAGGAAGGTCGAATAATCCTCGATGACATCCACTCGGGGACCTGTGGCCATCATGCGTCCTCTCGGACCATCATGGCCAAAGCATACCGAGCCGGATTTTATTGTCCAAGAGCGAATGAAATGGCGAAGGAGATAGTCGACAAGTGCGAGGGATGTCAATTTTACTCCAATATGTCACACAAGCCCGCGTCAGCTTTGAAGACTATACCACTCGTCTGGCCCTTTGCAGTGTGGGGTTTGGATATGGTCGGTCCTTTGAGAACAGGTAGAAGAAGTTTTACCCATGTGCTGGTAGCAGTCGACAAGTTCACTAAGTGGATCAAAGCTAAACCCATCAAGAACCTCGATGCCGGTACTGCTGTCAGCTTCGTCAGAGAATTGATATTCAGATATGGGGTCCCGCACAGCATCATCACTGACAACGGGTCAAACTTCGACTCCGAAGAGTTCAGAGCTTTCTGCACATCTCAAGGCACGCGAGTCGACTATGCTTCAGTCGCTCACCCACAGTCGAATGGACAAGCAGAACGAGCCAACGGTTTGATTCTCAAAGGGTTGAAGCCCTGTTTGATGCGTGATCTTAAGCATCCGGCTGGTGCATGGGTCGACGAACTTCCCTCAGTGCTTTGGGGGTTAAGGACCACGCCCAGCCGGTCGACTGGAAGAACTCCATTCTTCCTGGTCTACGGAGCTGAAGCAGTCTTCCCGAGTGACCTTCTCCACAATGCTCCCCGGGTCGAGCTCTACACTAAAGCCGAAGCAGAACAAGCACGGCAGGATGCAGTCGACCTTTTAGAGGAAGAAAGGGAGATGGCTCTGATCAGATCGACCATTTACCAACAAGACTTGCGTCGCTTCCACGCCAAAAACGTGAAGAGTCGAGCCTTCCAGGAAGGAGATTTAGTTCTTCGAGTGGATCAGGAGAAACCACACAAGCTTGCTCCTTCTTGGGAAGGTCCCTTCATCGTCACCAAGGTTCTCCACAATGGAGCATACTGTCTTTACAATGTCGAGCATCAGATCGACGAGCCCCGAGCTTGGAACGCGGAGCTTCTCCGCCCCTTTTACACCTAAGTATTCACTCGGATGAGTTGTAATAAAAGTACTTCTGTAGTTTATTTATCAAAGACAAGAGCTTTATAATCTTCCCAGTAATCGTTATTTCTTTTGTCCACTTAAAACAATCCCCCAGTGGGTGGCTTGGCTGCGAATCCGATTCGCCCAAGTCTGTAAAAAAAATCCTAACCGAGTGGTGAGCCAGTCTCCCACACGAAGGCTTAGCTGCAAAATCCGTTTCACCTAAGATAAACAAAATCCTACCGAGTGGTAAGCCAGCCTTCCACTCGGAGGCTTAGCCGCAGTCCAAGTACTCGCCTAAGATAAACAAAATCCTACCGAGTGGTAAGCCAGCCTTCCACTCGGAGGCTTAGCTGCAGTCCAAGTACTCGTCTAAGATAAACAAAATCCTGTCGAGTGGTAAGTGAGCCTTCCACTCAGAGGCTTAGCTGCAGTCCAAGCACTCGCCTAAGATAAACAAAATCCTACCGAGTGGTAAGCCAGCCTTCCACTCGGAGGCTTAGCTGCAGTCCAAGTACTCGCCTAAGATAAACAAAATCCTGTCGAGTGGTAAGCCAGCCTTCCACTCGGAGGCTTAGCTGCAGTCCAAGTACTCGCCTAAGATAAACAAAATCATGTCGAGTGGTAAGCCAGCCTTCCACTCGGAGGCTTAGCTACAGCATTACGCTCGCCTAAGTACAAGTACAACGTGTGATCTGCAAGGAAGACGAGGTGCAGGTCGACTGCTACCCTCTCCTTCCGAGCTACGCCACAAGTACAAGGTGCGCTCTGCAAGAAAGATGAGGTGCAGGTCAACTGCTACCCTCTCCTTCCGAGCTACGCCACAAATACAACATGCGCTCTGCAAGGAAGACGAGGTGCAGGTCGACTGCTACTCTCTCCTTCCGAGCTACGCCACCAATACAAAATCCTACCGAGTGGAGAGCAAACCTCCCACTCGGGGGCTTAGCTGCAGCCCAGTGCTCGCCTAAGTATCTGAAATCCTACCGAGTGGAGAGCAGACCTCCCACTCGGGGGCTTAGCTGCAGTCTAGCGCTCGCCTAAGTATGTGAAAATCCTACCGAGTGGAGAGCAAACCTCCCACTCGGGGGCTTAGCTGCAGCCCAGTGCTCGCCTAAGTATCTAAAATCCTACCGAGTTGAGAGCAAACCTCCCACTCGGGGGCTTAGCTGCAGTCTAGCGCTCGCCTAAGTATGTAGAAATCCTACCGAGTGGAGAGCAGACCTCCCACTCGAGGGCTTAGCTGTAGCCCAGTGCTCGCCTAAGTATCTGAAATCCTACCGAGTGGAGAGCAGACCTCCCACCCGGGGGCTTAGCTACAGTCTAGCGCTCGCCTAAGTATGTGAAAATCCTACCGAGTGGAGAGCAAACCTCCCACTTGGGGGCTTAGCTGCAGCCCAGTGCTTGCCTAAGTATCTAAAATCCTACCGAGTGGAGAGCAAACCTCTCACTCGGGGGCTTAGCTGCAGCCCAGTGCTCACCTAAGTGTATTGTGGAACAAGTCGATTGCAATAAGCGCTTCGCTTTAACCTGCAAAAGACACCTCAAACCAAATGCAAACATATTCAACAACGAATCCAAGTTCGGATAACACCTAACGGAACCGAAAGTGCTCAGGTGCTAGGCCTGTTAAGGTTTGTCGGTTACAAAACTCACTCGGCATACCGAGGCAAATTTAAAGTATCAAGCTCAGAAGTTTTTTACCCCTCCTGTGGAGGGCTGGAAGGTGCAACAAACTCGTCCAGATCAATTCCATCTGCAATCCGAGTGGCAGTAGAAATGAAAGTCTCCATGAAAGATCTGAAATCGTGCTTCTTGGTGTTAGCCGCCCTAAGAGCCACCAGCTTGTCCTCTCGTGCATCCTTGCAGCGAACGCGGACCAGAGACAGAGCAACATCCGCACCACACCTGGCCGAAGACTTCTTCCACTCCTGCACTCGACTTGGGACCTCGTTCAGTCGAGTCATCAGGGACTCGAGGTCATTCTGGAGTGTCTCTCTTGGCCAGAGTGTTGTGTTGATGCGAGAAGTTGCGACCTTCAGCCTTGCGAGATAATCGATGACAGCAGCAACACGAGATTCAAGCCGGAACACATTCATGGTGACTTCATCTTTCATAGGAGAGTTGATGGGGTCCAGGTTTACTTCCAGTCGACCAGTCTCCTCTTCAAAGTTCTGGCAAAACTCTGCAAGCACAACCACCGAGTCAAGACAAACAGTCGAAGGTTACAATTAAAATATTTGTTTGATACAAAGGATTACCTTCAAGCATGAGGAACAACTTCTTGGCGAGTCCACCTAGATAAGCCTCTAGATCGTTCTTCTTTCGCTTCAACTCACTGGCCTTGTCATTCAGGGTGGTCTTGTCACTTTTCAGTCGACTGACCTCCTGGTTGGCAGCATCAAGAGCAGATTTCAGATTGGTGTTTTCTTCTTCAAGCTTGGTCACTGAAGCCAGCTTCTCATCCGCGAGCCTGGTCTTCTCTAAAGCAGTTTTTGCATCTCAGCCAAGTCAAGCTCTTGCTTCTTCGGGGCATCCCTCACTTTGTCTGCAAAGTTACAGTAAGATTAGATTCAGAAACAAGTAAGTGGCAAAGGCAGTCGTCAAAGGCCTCACCAAGCATACCTTTTGCTTCCTCCTTCGCCTTCGTTAAGTTCTCTTGGGCCAATTTCAGATCGAGCTCGAGCTGAATGTGTTTGTTCTCCAACTCAGTATAACGAGCCGCAAGGTCATAGGATTTCTACGAAGAACCAATAGACAGATGTCAAAGACAATTCACTTCCAAGTGAGTAAGGAAAAATCATAGCGTTTCTAAGACTACGGCCGAATACAAACATTCGACCATAGTCTCGGGGACTACACCCAGTGGGTGCACTCAGCGTGGCCCCACTAGTTTCATTAGTTAGAGTCGACCAGTCGACCAACAACAAAAAAAGGGAGATGTTCTTCAGACTATAGTCGACTGCCAGCAGTCGACCACAGTCTCGGGGACTACACCCAGTGGGTGCACTCAGCGTGCCCCCACCGGTCTATGAATCTATTCGACCTAGTCGAGTAAGGAAAAAACATAAAGCCTATGGTCGACTGCCAGCAGTCGACCATAGCCTTGGGGACTACACCTAGTGGGTGCACTCAGCGTGCCCCCACTAATCCGGAATTTCAATCGACACACCTAGTGGGTGTAGGACAAACTCTAAGAATTTCAGAAAGAAGAGTTTTCAGATATCATATCCTAACAGAACAGGCAGTGACCGACTGACCTGAACATTACTCTAAAGAGCCGAACTGGTGTCATAGGCTGGCTGGCTGGCTTCTCGTATTGCCTTCACTTGCTCCATCATGACCCCCGCTTGGCGTATTTCTTCTTTAGCAGCACTAGCTTGGTCTTCTGGAACGGGGTAGGTGGAGAAAAGCGAGGGTTGAGCAGCACTCGACAACGAAGGACGAGCACTTGTCAATGGCACCGCAAAGGTTACGGTAGGCCGAGTGACATTGTCTCCCTCCACGACCAACGTCTCGGGTGCTGGCACATCCTGAGTCGCCTTGCCAGCAGACGTTTTCTAGCTCATCATCTGCCTTGGTGGTTCTTCGTCGTCGTCGTCAGGAAGGTTAATAACAATGTTAGATGAAGCTGCAGAAAGAATCAAAATTAGAGACAATAAGTCAGTCGACTGAAAACGGCATCACAAGAGTCATACCAGGTTTTGAGGTAGCAGCATCCTCCATCTCGTGGTCTTCAGCCCTGGCCGAAGTATCAGAAGTAGCAGCACTGCAGTTCCGGAAGTCAGTCGATTGACCCATGAGTCGACCAAGAGCAAGTTCATGAAACGGGGAAAACTCAAGACTACCATTACCCTGAGATAGTGGGGATCACCATCTTCATCTTCGGCAAGACCTTCGCAGGTTTCGACGGTGCCACTCGAGATTGCTTCGGAGCCTTCTCAGTCGGCGCCGGAGAAGTAGTCCGAGGGCGCTTGGTCGACTGGGTAACGGTCGCGACCCCCTTACCACGCTCAGTCGCGGGATCATGGACAAGCTTCGAGCGTCTTTCCGAGCGGGGAGGTGCAACTTCCTCCTCCTCCTCCTCCTCTTCCTCCTCATCAGAGTCTTCAGCCTCATCATCATCGTCAGCATCCGAATCCCACTCCTCTGGGCTTTCGCCCCCACTTCCTTCCTCCTCTTCAGTCGGCGTCTGCGCTCCATTGGGCATCGAGTATAACTCCGTGGTGGCCTGTCAGGCAACAAAGCAAAACAAAGATCACTCGACCAATTCACGGCGAAGCAGAATGAATAAAGCAAGATTGCGATTGGGAATAAATGGCCATACCGTGTCCGGTGTGTAGGTACATTCGAGTGGTGGGATCCTCCTGGCCCCTCGAGGGTTGTCCTTATTACCCGTGATCGCGGTCACCCACCTCTCCAGTGTGGCGTCGTCGACCGCCTCTGGATGGACCCGAGTGGTGTCCTCGGTCCCACAATACAACCACATCGGATGGCCTCGGTACTGAAGTGGTTGGATGCGCCGCCTAAGGAAGACCTCCAGAAGATCCATACCCGTCACTCCTTCTCTAATGAGTTGGACTACGCGCTCCATCAGCATTTTTACCTGAACTTTCTCCTCGGGAAGCACTTTCAGAGAAGAGGGTTTGTCCACTCGGTCCATGGAAAATGGAGGGAGACCAGTCGACTGCCCTAGCGTCGACTCGTCCTGGCAGTAGAACCAAGTCGACTGCCACCCTCTGACTGACTTAGGAAGGGTCATGGCTGGGAAGGTACTCTTATTCCTCATCTGGATCGCAAGACCACCGCACATTTGGATAACCTTACTCCTCTCGTCGTCCGGACTCGCCTTTTTCACTGTCTGTGAGCGACAGGTGAATATGTGCTTAAAGAGACCCCAGTGTGGTCGACAACCCAGGAAGTTCTCGCACATGGACACAAAGGCAGCAAGATAGGCGATGGAATTGGGGGTGAAATGGTGGAGTTGCGCCCCAAAGAAATTCAGAAACCCCCGGAAGAAAACACTTGGCAGCAGAGAAAAACCACGGTCTACGTGAGTGGCTAAGAGAATGCACTCACCCTCTTGCGGCTGCGGCTGACACTCAGTCCCCGGAAGCCTGGCTGACCCGTGGGGGATCAGTCCCTCATTGGCCAGGTCATTGAGATCTTTCTCAGTGATGGTCGAGCGGATCCAATCCCCTTGGACCCAACCCTTCGGCAGGCGGGACCTTGACGAAGATCCGCCCCGACTGGACGGTCTCCCCTTTGCTTGCCCCGTCACCGTCGCCTTCTTCGCGCGCTCTAGGGCCGCCGTCTTCTCCTTCACCATTATCGCTGGCGAAGCACGCGAGGAGTGGATAGGCGGAGGCGAGAGCAGGTGCAGTGGGCGGAGGCAAAGAGGGAAGAGAGAAGAATGGGAAGGCACTGTTCAAAAAACCCTCCCCCGGCGCTTTATATAAGGGCACTTCCGAGTGGCTGACGAGTGGGTCCAGGCGATCTTGTCACATCCCGAAACAGTCGCGCACGCACGATACGTGGCGAAAAAGGCGGCGTGGAAATCGAGGCGTCCACGCCTTATCCCATCCGATTGCCGCGGTCTGCCCCGCTTCGCGCGCTTCCCAAATTTCAGGTCCCGCAAAATCCGCTAACAGCAGATCAATCGGTCAGACGATATCTTTCCCGCGATCCGTCACTCGGAAGTTCACCAAAGTTCAAAAGTTCACTTGACAGAAGACAAGAATGGATCAAGGCGACTGAAGTAAAAGTTGACGCCAACCCGAATGAAAAATCGCCGATCCAAGATACGACATAATCAAAGCACAGGAAATAAGTCAGAGAAAATCATCAACTCCTTCCTCACTCGAACCTCGATCCATTCGGGGGCTAATGATGATGTTATGTACCTAGGGTAGGGTCACGGACCTATCTAGGATACCATACCCAAGGACATCCTTAGACGAAGCTACCTTCCAGTCGACCAAGAGAGGCTCCACTCGACCAAGAGAGACTCCACTAGACCGTCTAGAAGACACTCGACCATGAAGACTCACTCAACCATCAGAAGTTCAGGATCTACTCTGTATCCAAACGGTCTGTAATTAAGTAGTCTTAATGGTCATGATGACACTTTATGTAGGGCGTTACCAGTAACGCCCGGCCTTAATGTACTTTAACCCTCTGCTACGTGGGTAGGCTGGGGACCTGGTGTCCTCTATATAAGCCACCCCCCTCCACTGGTAGAAGGGTTGGCACCCCTGTAATTCATATACACATAAACCAGTCGACCGCCTCCGGGCTCTGAGACGTAGGGCTTTTACTTCCACAGAGAAGGGCATGAACTTGTTAAACACTCGTGTGTACAACTCCTCCATACATAGGATCTTGCCTCTCCATACCTACCCCCATTCTACCTCTCCATACCTTTTATTGATCAAATGCTAGAAAGATTATGCAAACATACACATTATTGCTTTCTAGATGGTTACTCTGGTTTCTCTCAAATACCTGTGTCAGCTAAAGATCAATCAAAGACTACTTTTACATGCCCTTTTGGTACTTTGGCTTATAGACGTATGCCTTTTGGTTTATGTAATGCACCTGCTACCTTGAAAAGATGCATGATGGCTGTATTCTCTGACTTTTGCGGAAAGATTTGTGAGGTTTTCATGGATGACTTTTCCGTCTATGGTTCCTCTTTTGATGATTGCTTAAGCAATCTTGATCGAGTTTTGTAGAGATGTGAAGAAACTAATCTTGTCTTGAATTGGGAAAAGTGCCACTTTATGGTTAATGAAGGTATTGTCTTGGGGCACAAAGTTTCTAAAAGAGGTATTGAAGTTGATAAAGCCAAGGTTGATGCTATTGAAAAGATGCCATGTCCCAAGGACATCAAAGGTATAAGAAGTTTCCTTGGTCACGCCGGATTTTATAGGAGGTTCATTAAGGACTTCTCAAAAATTTCTCGGCCTCTGACTAATTTATTACAAAAATATGTACCATTTGTCTTTGATGATGATTGTGTAGAAGCATTTGAAATACTTAAGAAAGCACTAGTCTCTGCACCTGTTCTTCAGCCACCTGATTGGATTTACCCTTTGAAATTATGTGTGATGCTAGTGATTATGCCGTAGGTGTTGTTCTAGGGAAAAGAGTTGGTAAGAAATTAAATGTTATCCATTATGCCAGTAAGACTCTAGACAGTGCTCAAATAAATTATGCTACTACCAAAAAGGAACTTTTAGCAGTGGTGTTTGCTTGTGATAAGTTTAGACCTTATATTGTGGATTCCAAAGTTACTATTCACACTAATCATGCTGCTATTAAATATCTTATGGAAAAGAAGGATGCAAAACATAGACTTATTAGATGGGTTCTCCTGCTTCAAGAATTTGATTTGCATATTGTTGATAGAAAAGGAGCTGAGAACCCCGTTGCAGATAACTTATCTAGGTTAGAGAATGTTCTTGATGACCCACTACCTATTGATGATAGCTTTCCTGATGAACAATTAAACGTCATAAGCACTTCTCGTAGCATTCCATGGTATGCTGATTATGCTAATATAGTTGCTAAATTTATACCACCTAGCTTCACATACCAGCAAAAGAAAAAGTTTTTCTATGACTTGCGACATTACTTTTGGGATGACCCACATCTTTATAAAGAAGGAGTAGATGGTGTCATTAGACGTTGTGTACCTGAGCATGAACAGGAACAGATCCTACGCAAGTGTCACTCCAAAGCTTATGGAGGAGACCATGCTGGAGATAGAACTGCACATAAGGTATTGCAATCCAGTTTTTATTGGCCTACTCTCTTCAAAGATGCCCGTAAGTTTGTTTTGTCTTGCGATGAATGTCAAAGAATTGGTAATATCAGTAGACGTCAAGAAATGCCTATGAATTATTCACTCATTATTGAACCATTTGATGTTTGGGGCTTTGATTATATGGGACCTTTTCCTGCCTCTAATGGATACACACATATTTTAGTTGCTGTTGATTACGTTACTAAGTGAGTGGAAGCTATTCCAACTAGTAGTGCTGATCACACTTCTATTAAAATGCTTAAGGAAGTTATTTTTCCGAGGTTTGGAGTCCCTAGATATTTAATGACTGATGGTGGTTCACACTTTATTCATGGTGCTTTCCATAAGATGCTTGCTAAATATGACGTTAATCATAGGATTGCATCTCCTTATCACCCTCAGTCTAGTGGTCAAGTAGAGTTGAGAAATAGGGAGCTCAAATTAATTTTGCAAAAGACTGTTAATAGGTCTAGAAAGAATTGGTCCAAGAAACTTGATGATGCATTATGGGCCTACAGAACTACATATAAAAATCCTATGGGTATGTCTCCGTACAAAATGGTTTATGGAAAAGCTTGTCACTTACCTCTCGAACTAGAACATAAGGCATATTGAGCTATTAAAGATCTCAACTATGATTTCAAACTTGCCGGTGAGAAGAGGTTATTTGATATTAGCTCACTTGATGAATGGAGAGCCCAAGCATATGAAAATACCAAGTTGTTTAAAGAAAAAGTTAAAAGATGGCATGACAAAAGGATACAGAAGCGTGAGTTTCCTGTAGGTGATTATGTATTGCTATACAACTCTCGTTTAAGATTTTTTGCAGGAAAACTTCTCTCTAAATGGGAAGGTCCCTATGTTATCGAGGAGGTCTATCGTTCCGGTGCCATAAAAATCAACAACTTCGCAGGCACAAATCATAAGGTGGTAAACGGTCAAAGGATCAAACACTATATCTCAGGTAATCCTATAAATGTTGAAACCAATATTATTGAAACCGTAACCCCAGAGGAGTACATAAAGGACACTTTCCAGAACGTTCCATACTCCGAAAAGGAATAGGTATGTAGTACGGTAAGTAAACCTCTCCAAAACAATTTTTAAGGCAATATTTCTCCGTTTTGGAATATTTAGAAAAATAGAAAAATAAGTAGCAGTCCGGGGAGGACACGAGGCCTCCACGAGGGTGGAGGGTGCGCCCTACCCCCATGGGCGCACCCCCCTACCTCGTGAGCACCTCGTGTGCCCTCCGGACTCCGTTTCCTTGCACGATATGTATTTTGGTCGGTAAAAATTCATTATATATACTCCCGAAGGTTTTGACCACCGTATCACGCAAATTTCCCCTGTTCTTGTTTCGAGCTGTTTTTCTGACAGGTCTAGATCATCATGACGACCCCAAGTGCTTCCAAGGACAAGTTCTTCGAGAAGGTGATTAACCCTTACCTCGTGGAGGTGCTGCGGCACCCTCAAACCATTGAGATGCGTGATGGATTGCTGCACATCCGCGATGTTGAGGGACCAAAGGGAACTGGAAGTGTGGAGTCGAGGCTCGAAGCAATGCAGCAACAAGTTTTCAAGTGTCAGGGGATGGTGGAGCGTGGGATCAACCCTAGCCACAAGATGCTCGCGGAGTTCACCAACAACTACGAGCCGGATGCGAAGAACACCGAGGAGGCCATCTTTAAGCTACAAGAGAAGATCGAGCTCCTCCAAGCCCAAATTTATGATCTGCAAAATCAAAACTGTGAGTATGAATATAGATTCAAAAGGATGAGTTTGGCTGCAGATTTGAGGATTTCGGAGACTCGATCATCCTTCTATGATGGAGAGCCTATGCCGTGGAAGTTAGACGACAAGCCTGCATCATCGACAATACCTCCACCGCCAACAACAAAGAAGGAGAAATAATCACAGGGTATGGGCACTCCCCTTGGCAACTGCCAAGCATGGGGGAGGTGCCCTGGTATCGTATCATCATCACAACTCCTATCTTTACAGTTTTTCTTAGTTCGATCCTATTAGTAGTATCTTGATTTAGTAGAATAAAGGCATGGCATGATCTAGTTTTGAGTTTTTCTTTACGATCCTTCTTTGTAATCGAGTCCGTGAGCTATATAATAAAGATTATTGTTGAGTCGAGGGCTTGATTGTTTTGCCATGATCTTGGGTGACTAGAATAAAAAGAATCAAAGAGCTCATATTGATCTTAGTGAAAGTAATGACTTCACATAGAAAGAGTATGATGATTAAAAGTTGTTGGGAGTTAGCAAATATAGTTTTGGTCATCGTTGCAATTAATTGGAAGTAATAAGGAAAGATAGGTTTCACATATAGATATATTATCATTGACATCTTTTATGATTGGGAGCACTCATTAAAATATGACATGCTAAAGAGTTGAGGTTGGACAAGGAAGACAACATAATGAGTTATGTTTTCTTACATTCAAGATAAAGTATGTTGTCTTGGATCCTCTACCGTGTTGAGCTTGCCTTTCCCCCTCATGCTAGCCAAACTCTTAGCACCAAGTAGAAATACTACGTGTGCTTCCAAACACCCTTAAACCAGTTTTGCCATGAGAGTCCACCATATCTACCTATGGATTGAGTAAGATCCTTCAAGTAAGTTGTCATTGGTGCAAGCAATAAAAATTGCTCTCTAAATATGCATGACTTATTAATGTAGAGAAATAAGCTTTGTACGAACTTGTTGTGGACGCAATAAAAGCGACAGACTGCATAATAAAGGTTCACATGCAAGGGGCAATATAAAGTGACGTTCTTTTGCATTAAGATTTTGTGCATCAACCCTAAATGCGCATGACAACCTCTGCTTCCCTCTGCGAAGGGCCTATCTTTTATTATTACCCTCTACCTTACAAGAGTCACGGTGATCCTCACCTTTCCTTTTTCATTTTATCCTTTGGCAAGCTCAGCATGTTGGAAAGAGTATGATATACATATCTAATTGGATGTGGGGGAGCATGAATTATTATTGTTGACATTACCCTTGAGGTAAAATGTTGTGGGGCAAAACTATAAGCCCCTATCTTTCTTTGTGTCCGATTAAAACTCCATAACCACAAGTATCGCGTGAGTGCTAGCAATTATGAAGGACTAAATGATAGTTGAGTATGTGGACTTGCTTTTAAGCTCTGACATAGACTCTTTCCGATGTTATGATAAATTGCAATTGCTTCAATGACTGAGATTATAATTGTTAGTGCCCAATAAGGTTTCTGATTCATGCTTCAGCTTTGTGAATAAATCATCACTGGAACATGAGTAATCATATGACAAAATCTATTTGTGTTGCTGTTATGAAATAATCACGATGCCTTCATGTCCGTATTTTGTTTTTATCGACACCTCTACCTCTAAACATGAGGACATATTTATTGTTATCGGCTTTTCGCTTGAGGACAAGCGAGGTCTAAGCTTGGGGGAGTTGATATGTCCATTTTGCATCATGCTTTTATGACAATATTTATTGCATTATGGGCTGTTATATCACATTATATCACGATACTTGTGGCTATTCTCTCTCTTATTTTACAAGGTTTACATGAAGAGGGAGAATGCCGGCAGCTGGAATTCTGGGCTGGAAAAGGAGCAAATATTGGAGGCCTATTCTACGCAACTCCGAAAGTCCTGAAACTCCACGGAATACCTTGAAATAAATAAAGAAAAATCGTCACCAAAGATGAAGGCCAGGGGGCCACACCCTGCTCACGAGGGTGGGCCCCCCCCCCTGGGCGCGCCCCCTACCTCTTGGGCCCCCTGGTGGCTCTCCGATGCCCATCTTCTCCTATATGAAGTCTTTCGATGAGAAAAAATCAGAGAGAACCTTTCGGACGAGACTCCGTCGCCACGAGGAGGAACCTTGGGGGAACCAATCTAGGGCTCTGGCAGAGCTGTTCTGCCGGGGACACTTCCCTCCGGGAGGGGCAAATCATCACCATCATCATCACCAATGCTCCTCTCATTGGGAGAGGGCAATCTCCATCAACATCTTCACCAGCACCATCTCATCTCCAAACCCTAGTTCATCTCTTGTATCCAATTCTTGTCTCTAAGTCCGGGATTGGTGCTAGTAGGTTGCTAGTAGTGTTGATTACTCCTTGTAGTTGATGCTAGTAGGTTTCTTTGGTGGAAGATCATATGTTCAGATCCTTTATGCATATTATCACCTCTCTGATTATGAACATGAATATGCTTTGTGAGTAATTACGTTTGTTCCTGAGGACAAGGGAGAAGTCTTGCTATTAGTAGTCATGTGAATTTGGTATTCGTTCGATATTTTGATGAGATGTATGTTGTCTAACCTCTAGTGGTGTTATGGGAACGTTGACTACATAACACTTCACCATTATTTGGGCCTAGAGGAAGGCATTGGGAATTAATAAATAGATGATGGGTTGCTAGAGTGACAGAAGCTTAAACCCTAGTTTATGCGTTGCTTCGTAAGGGGCTGATTTGGATCCATATGTTTCATGCTATGGTTAGGTTTACCTTAATACTTTTGTTGTAGTTGCGGATGCTTGCAATAGAGGTTAATCATAAGTGGGATGCTTGTCCAAGTAAGGGCAGTACCTAAGCACTGGTCCACCCACATATCAAATTATCAAAGTACCGAACGTGAATCATATGAGCGTGATGAAAACTAGCTTGACGATATTCCCATGTGTCCTCGGGAGCGCTTTTCCTATTATAAGAGTTTGTCCAGGCTTGTCCTTTGCTACAAAAAGGATTGGGCCACCTTGCTGCACCTTGTTTACTTTTGTTACTTGTTACTCGTTACAATTTATCTTATCACAAAACTATCTATTACCACTTATTTCAGTACTTGCAAAGAATACCTTGCTGAAAACTGCTTATCATTTCCTTCTGCTCCTTGTTGGGTTCGACACTCTTACTTATCGAAAGGACTACGATAGATCCCCTATACTTGTGGGTCATCACTCGCCCAGTTATTTTTGTTTTGGGTTAATTCGATAAATGCCACTCCAAATCTGGTGTTTCCGAGAAATGCCACTGCAATTTCCAAACTTTGAAAAATGCCATTTCATGCCATTTCTAGTGGCATTTTTCAAAGTCTGGAGTGGCGTTTTTGAAAGTTTGCAAACTGCAGTGGCATTTTTCAAAGTTTGGAAATTGCAGTGGCATTTTTACGAATCACCATAATTGGAGTGGCATCTATCTAATTTGTTTTTGAGACGGAAGCAGGGTGTCAACTGGGCTGTGCGGGACACTCTGGCATGTCTAGACAACCTTTTCTTTTATGTTTACCACAGACCAGCCTAGTAGTCTTTTTTTCTTTTTGAAAATGGCTAGCCCAGTTCTTTTTTGTGATTTTTCAAGTAAGTCGCTTTATCAGGCCTGTTGGGCTGCAAATCTTTCAAGACGAGGAGAGCTTCATTCGGCTGGCCGAGAAAATGGCCTATCAGTAATGAGAAATGGGTTGTACATTTTTAAAACACATCAAACCGGCAATTAGTTTCAAATATCTTTTTTTCATTTTGAGATTTTAAATTGCATTGATTTTTATGCATGGACAATTTATTGGATTTTATATTGATATACATTTATTTTTAAAATTAGTCTGAATGTACTCGAAATTTCAGGATCAAAAATAGTTCAGACCGCACCGACATATGCAAAATTTCGTATAATTTTTTAACCGTGACCATAATATGCGCTGTAATGCTAACAAAATGAATATGGGCTCCAAAAAAACCCGTAAGAATTAGCAAATGGGTTGTAAATTATTAGAAATAATGGCAGATGGCCTGTATGCTGTTTTCCACAGATTTGAGGCTTTCCTAAAAAAGGTTGACGCATAAGCAGCGACTGTTGGATGTCCATCCAACGACTGCCGTGCTTCTTCAATCTCTGCTCTTCCTCCTCCAACCGCTCAAACATGCGCCGGCGGGACTGCCTACTCCCTCCTCCCCGCGGCCGGTTGTGATGCCGCGCAGGCCTCACTGCCCCATCGTACTCCCATCGCTGGCCTAGCCATCACTCTACTCACCCACACATGCTGTTATTCTTCGGCGGCGGCAGACAAACCAGTAAACCCTCGTACAGTTGTACTCCCCTCCGCGTGGGAAACAACTGTCGAGTCTTCCCTGGCTCCGTGTCATTCCCTTCCTAGGCCCCCCCCCGTCGTCCACCGCCCTGGTGCTCTCAGCGTGGCATGGTCAATGACTGACATGCATCTGAAGTGGACTGTACGTGGAGAGGCTAACAGCTGGGTCCATAGCCACACGCAAGGAAATGCCTCATTACGCGCAAAATAATGATTCCTCCGCCTGACTTCTGGGACCCACCGAAAGGGCCTCTGTATTTCTCGAAAAAAACGTTACCGCCGCTGACAGCTCGGACCCACCAGTTATATCTTCGCACGCAAGGAAGTGTCTCCTTATTACGCACAAAAAAAGAATACTCCCCCTGCTAGCTGGGACCCAGTATAGTGGGCCTACTAAGTTGACGGGGACGGAGGGCTTTGTCAACTTAGTCAATATGCACGATTCTAGCTTGACTGACCATACGATGTCCATCCAACGGTCGTAGTGCTTCTTCAACCTCTGGTCTTCTTGCTCCATCCGCCCAAAGCAGTGCCGGTCGTGCCGCCTGCTCCTGCCTCCCGTGGCCGGCTGTGCTACCGCAGAGGCCTCACCGCCCCCATACTACTCCCGCCGCTGGCCAGGCCATCCCTCCACTCCACTCACCCACACCCCCTGTTATTCTGCGGCGACGGCAGCGCAGCCGAACCAGTGAACCATCGTACTCCTCTCCGCGTGGGCATCCACTGCCGCGTCTTCCCCGGCTTCACATCATCCCCTTCCTAGGCCTTGCCGTCGTCCACCGCCATGGTGCTCTCGGCGCGGCGTGGTCAATATGGTCAACAACCGAATTCCACCGGAAGAGTACTGTACGTGGAGAGGCTGACAACTGGGTCCATGGCAGCTGCAAGGAAGTGCCTCCTTATTACACGGAAAATAATTATTCCTCCACCTGACAGCAGGGACCCACCAGACGGGCCACTAGTATTTCGCGAAAAAAACATTTCCCCCTGACTGTTGGGACCCACCAGACGAACAACCATATTTCACGAAAAAAACCTTTCCCCCTAACTGCTGGGACCCACCGGATGGTCCACCGTATTTCACAAAAAAAAAACATTCCCCCTGCTGTCAGCTCGGACCCACCGGAAGTGCCTCCTTATTACGCACAAAAAAATGAATACTCCCCCTGCTAGCTGGGACCCACCATGGTGGGAGGCTGACTTGTGGGCCTAATAAGTTGACTGGGATGGAGGCCTTTGTCAACTTTATTCAATATGAACGATTCTAGCTCCAGTGACCGTACGATGTCCATCCAATAGCCGTAGTGCTTCTTCAACCTCTAGTCTTCTTGCTCCAGCCGCCCAAAGCAGCGCCGGTCGTGCCGCATGCTCCTGCCTCCCCGTGGCCGGCTGTGATGCCGTGGAGGCCTCACCGCCTCCTACTACTCCCACCGCTGGTCAGGCCATCCCTCTACTCACCCACACCCCCATGTTATTCTGCAGCGACGGCAGCCTCACACCACAGCTGAACCAGTGGACCCTCGTACTCCTGTCCGCGTGGGCATCCACTATCAACTCTTCCCCGGCTCCGCATCGTCCACTTCATAGGCCTTGCCGTCGTCCACCGCCGTGGTGCTCTTGGCTCGGCGTGGTCAACGTGGTTAACGACCGACTTCCATCGGAAGAGTACTGTACGTGGAGAGGCTGACAGTTGGGTCCATGGCAGCCGCAAGGAAGTGCCTCCTTATTACGCGCAAAATAATTATTCCTCCACCTGACAGCGGGGACCCAGCGGACGGGCCACCGAATTTCGCGAAAAAACGTTTCCCCCCTAACTGCTGGGACCTACCAGCTACATCTTCGCACACAAGGAAGTGCGTCCATATTACGGACAAAAAAAATGATTCGCCCCCTGACTGCTGGGACCCACCAGCTACATCTTCGCATGCAAGGAAGTGCGTCCGGGCAAAAAAAATGATTCGCCCCGCTGACTGTTGGGACCCACCAGCTACATCTTCGCATGCAAGGAATTGCCTGACAGTCGGGACCCACCTGGTCGAAGCATACGTAGCGTTGTCATTTTGGTCGCAAACGTGTACGTACATACTGCTCAATGTAGAGGCGCGCACGTGTTGTAATAGAGGCGCGCATGTAGCATGTACACGTACCTACAACAGCCTGGGTACAAGAAAGTAAATACAGCCACATACGTACATACGGGCGGGGTCTCGTGTACATGGCTGGGTCAGAACGGAGAAACTGCGTCGTCGTCGTGTTCATGGGGAGGCAACGGAATGCGTCGTGTTCATGGGGAGGCAACGGAATGCGTCGTGTTCATCGGGAGGCAACGGAATGCGTTGTGTTCATCGGGAGGCAACGGAACGCATGGGAGCCAACCGGCTTGGACGGAACAGGCGATGGAAACAAGCCCTGGCGTACCGTGAAATGGAGGAAACGGCCTTGTGTTCGACCGGCCACGTTCGAAACGGGATCCTGTTCATCGGGAGGGGCCTGGCGTACCGCAAAACGGAGGAAACGGACCTCCTACGGTCGAAACGGGGTCCTGTTGATCGGGAGGGGTGTGGCGTACCGCAAAACGGACAAAACAGACTTGTGTTGGAGCGCTACGGTCGAAATGGGGGTCATGTTCATCGGGAGGGGTGTGGCGTACCGCAAAACGGGACTCCACGGGATACTGTTCATCTCCACCGTCGACCTCCTCCAGCCTCCACGGGCTACTGTTCATCCACCGTCGACCTCCTCCAGCCTCCACCTGCGACTGTTCATCCATCCTCCACTGCGCGCTACTCCACCGGCTCCTGTTCAACCACCCCTCCACGGGCTACTGTTCATCCACCCCTCCACCGTCTACTGTTCATCCAGCCCTCCACGGGGTCGTCCTGCTCATCCAGCCCTCCATGGGGTCCTGTTCATCTAGCCCCAATCGGCTCGATCGATCGGGGTCCTGTTCATCCAGAGGCAATGCCACGGGGTCCTGTTCATCCACCCCCACCGCTCACTGTTCGTCCAACCCCCCCCCCCCCCCGCAACGCTCACTGTTCATCCAGAGGCAGCATCGATCGGCTTCAGTTAGCAACAGTAGCGAAGGAATCGCTCGATCGGGTTCAGTTAACAGCCATCGATCGATCGCTTGGGTTCAGTAACGCGTAGCCTGCAGTGCAATCGCTCGGGTTCAGTTAGAGCCCAACGCCTTGCTCGGGTTTAGTTAGAGCCAACGCCTCGCACACACGCGCATACGTGTACGAGAGAAATGCGCATCCTCGGCCCCCGGCCTCCCACTGTAACCGGGAACTCGCTGAAATTTTCCTCGCCCTCGTTTCTACCACGATTTTTTCCGTCACGGACGGCCTAAAGAATGTCATGCAGCTGCGTCTCCGGCCCGCCCAGGACGAAAAGCCCATTTTCTTTCATGATTTTTTGTCATAGAAGTAGGAGCCCACCACATCTATGATGATACCGGGTTTTGTCACAATTATCGTCATAGAAGTGTCATAAGTATGACAGGAAAAAAATTCGTTCGGCCCAAAATGTCACGGATGTGTCTTTTTTTTGTAGTGATAGTTATGTTCACCATTGAAAACTACTCCATTTCATGTGATGATCGGTTATGGTTTAGTTGATTTGGATCATGTGATCACTTAGATGTCTATCTAAGTGGGAGTTCTTAAGTAATATGATTAATTGAACTTGAATTTATCATGAACTTAGTACCTGATAGTATTTTGCTTGTCTATGTTGTTGTAGATAGATGGCATGTGTTGTTGTTCCATTGAATTTTAATGTGTTCCTTGAGAAAGCAAAGTTGAAAGATGATGGTAGCAATTACACGGACTGGGTCCGTAACTTGAGGATTATCCTCGTTGCTGCACAGAAGAATTATGTCCTGGAAGCACCGCTCGGTGTCAGGCCTGCAGCAAATGCAACTGACGACGTTAAGAACGTCTGGCAGAGCAAAGCTGATGACTACTCGATAGTTCAGTGTGCCATGCTTTACGGCTTAGAACCGGGACTTCAACGACGTTTTGAACATCATGGAGCATATGAAATGTTTCAGGAGTTGAAGTTAATATTTCAAGCAAATGGCCAGATTGAGAGATATGAAGTCTCCAATAAGTTCTATAGCTGCAAGATGGAGGAGAATAGTTCTGTCATTGAACATATACTCAAAATGTCTGGGTATAATAATCACTTGATTCAACTGGGAGTTAATCTTCCTGATGATAGTGTCATTGACAGAATTCTTCAATCACTACCACCAAGCTACAAGAGCTTTGTGATGAACTATAATATGCAAGGGATGAACAAGACAATTCCCAAGCTCTTCGCAATGCTAAAAGCTGCGGAGGTAGAAATCAAGAAGGAGCATCAAGTGTTGATGGTCAACAAGACCACCAGTTTCAACAAAAAGGGTAAAGGGAAGAAGAAGGGTAACTTCAAGAAGAACGACAAACAAGTTGCTTCTCAAGAGAAGAAACCCAAGTCTAGACCTAAGCCAAAGACTGAGTGCTTCTACTGCAAGCAGACTGGACACTGGAAGCAGAACTGCCCCAAGTATTTGGCGGATAAGAAGGATGGCAAGGTGAACAAAGGTATATGTGATATACATGTTATTGATGTGTACCTTACTAGAGCTCGCGGTAGCACCTGGGTATTTGATACTGGTTCTATTGCTAATATTCGCAAATTGAAATAGGGACTACGGATTAAGCGAGGACTAGCTAAGGATGAGGTGACGATGCGCATGGGAAATGGTTCCAAAGTTGATGTGATCGCTGTCGGCACGCTACCTCTACATCTACCTTCGGGATTAGTTTTAGACCTAGATAATTGTTATTTGGTGCCAGCGTTGAGCATGAACATTATATCTGGATCTTGTTTGATGCGAGACGGTTATTCATTTAAATATGAGAATAATGGTTGTTCTATTTATATGAGTAATATCTTTATGGTCATGCACACTTGAAGAGTGGTCTGTTCGTGCTAAATCTCGATGGTAGTGACCACATATTCATAATGTTGAAGCCAAAAGATGCAGAGTTGATAATGATAGTGCAACTTATTTGTGGCACTGCCGTTTGGGTCATATTGGTGTAAAGCGCATGAAGAAACTCCATACTGATGGACTTTTGGAATCACTTGATTATGAATCACTTGGTACTTGTGAACCATGCCTCATGGGCAAGATGACTAAAACGCCGTTCTCCAGAACTATGGAGCGAGCAACAGATTTATTGGAAATCATACATACTGATGTATGTGGTCCGATGAATATTGAGGCTCGCGGCGGGTATCGTTATTTTCTCACCTTCACAGATGATTTGAGCAGATATGGGTATATCTACTTAATGAAACATAAATCTGAAACATTTGAAAAGTTCAAAGAATTTTAGTGTGAAGTGGAAAATCATCGTAACAAGAAAATAAAGTTTCTACGATCTGATCGTGGAGGAGAATATTTGAGTTACGAGTTTGGTCTACATTTGAAACAATGTGGAATAGTTTCGCAACTCACGCCACCTGGAACACCACAGCGTAATGGTGTGTCTGAACATCATAATTGTACTTTACTAGATATGGTACGATCTATGATGTCTCTTACTGATTTACCGCTATCATTATGGGGTTATGCATTAGAGACGACTGCATTCACATTAAATAGGGCACCATCAAAATCCTTTGAGACGACGCCTTATGAACTATGGTTTGGTAAGAAACCTAAGTTGTCGTTTCTTAAAGTATGGGGTTGCGATGCTTATGTGAAAAAGCTTCAACCAGATAAGCTCGAACCCAAATCGAAGAAATGTGTCTTCATAGGATACCCAAAGGAAACTGTTGGGTACACCTTCTATCACAGATCCGAAGGCAAGACATTTGTTGCTAAGAATAGATCCTTTCTAGAGGAGTTTCTCTCAAAAGAAGTGAGTGGGAGGAAATTAGAACTTGATGAGGTAACTGTACCTGCTCCCTTATTGGAAGTAGTTCATCACAGAAACCGGTTCCTGTGACAACTACACCAATTAGTGAGGAAGCTAATGATATTGATCATGAAACTTCAGATCAAGTTTCTACCGAACCTCGTAGGTCAACCAGAGTAGGATCCGCACCAGAGTGGTATGGTAATCCTATTCTAGATATCATGTTACTTGACCATGGCGAACCTACGAACTATGAGGAAGCGATGATGAGCCCAGATTCCGCAAAATGGCTTGAGGCCATGAAATCTGAGATGGGATCCATGTATGAGAACAAAGTGTGGACTTTGGTTGACTTGCCCGATGATCGGCAAGCCATCAAGAATAAATGGATCTTCAAGAAGAAGACCGACGCTGATGGTAATGTTACTATCTATAAAGCTCGACTTATTGTGAAAGGTTTTCGACAAGTTCAAGGGGTTGACTACGATGAGACTTTCTCACCTGTAGCGATGCTTAAGTCTGTCCGAATCATGTTAGCAATTGCCGCATTTTATGATTATGAAATTTGGCAAATGGATGTCAAAACTGCATTCCTGAATGGATTTCTGGAAGAAGAGTTGTATATGATGCAACCAGAAGGTTTTGTCGATCCGAAAGGTGCTAACAAAGTGTGCAAGCTCCAGCGATCCATTTATGGACTGGTGCAAGCCTCTCGGAGTTGGAATAAACGCTTTGATAGTGTGATCAAAGCATATGGTTTTTTACAGACTTTTGGAGAAGCCTGTATTTACAAGAAAGTGAGTGGGAGCTCTGTAGCATTTCTGATATTATATGTGGACAACATATTGTTAATTGGAAATGATATAGAATTTTTGGATAGCATAAAAGGATATTTGAATAAAAGTTTTTCAATGAAAGACCTCGATGAAGCTTCTTATATATTGGGCATGAAAATCTATAGAGATATATCAAGACGCTTAATTGGACTTTCACAAAGCACATACCTTGATAAAGTTTTGAAGAAGTTCAAAATGGATAAAGCAAAGAAAGGGTTCTTGCCTGTATTACAAGGTGTGAAGTTGATTCAGACTCAATGCCCGACCACTTCAGAAGATAGAGAGAAAATGAAAGATGTTCCCTATGCTTCAACCATAGGCTCTATCATGTATGCAATGCTGTGTACCAGACCTGATGGGTGCCTTGCTATTAGTTTAGCAGGGAGGTACCAAAGTAATCCAGGAGTGGATCACTGGACAGCGGTCAAGAACATCCTAAAATACCTGAAAAGGACTAAGGATATGTTTCTCGTTTATGGAGGTGACAAAGAGCTAGTCGTAAATGGTTACGTCGATGCAAGCTTTGACACTGATCCGGACGATTCTAAATCACAAACCGGATACGTGTTTATATTGAACGATGGAGCTGTCAGTTGGTGTAGTTGTAAACAAAGTGTCGTGGCGGGATCTACGTGTGAAGCGGAGTACATAGCTGCTTCGGAAGCAGCAAATGAAGGAGTCTGGATGAAGGAGTTCATATTCGATCTAGGTGTCATACCTAGTGCATCAGGTCCAATAAAATTTTTTGTGACAATACTGGTGCAATTGCCTTGGCAAAGGAATCCAGATTTCACAAGAGAACCAAGAACATCAAAAGACGCTTCAATTCATCCGGGATCAAGTCCAGGTGGGAGACATAGAGATTTGCAAGATACATACGGATCTGAATGTTGCAGACCTGTTGACTAAGCCTCTTCCATGAGCAAAACATGATCAGCACCAAGACTCCATGGGTGTGAGAATCATTATTGTGTAATCTAGATTATTGACTCTAGTGCAAGTGAGAGACTGAAGAAAATATGCCCTAGAGGCAATAATAAAGTTATTATTTATTTCCTCATATCATGATAAATGTTTATTATTCATGCTAGAATTGTATTAACTGGAAACATAATACATGTGTGAATACATAGACAAACATAGTGTCACTAGTATGCCTCTACTTGACTAGCTCATTAATCAAAGATGGTTAAGTTTCCTAAGCATAGACATGAGTTGTCATTTGATTAACGAGATCACATCATTAGCAGAATGATGTGATTGACTTGACCCATTCCGTTAGCTTAGCACTTGATCGTTTAGTATGTTGCTATTGCTTTCTTCATGACTTATACATGTTCCTATGACTGAGATTATGCAACTTCCGTTTACCGGAGGAACACTTTGTGTGCTACCAAACGTCACAACGTAACTGGGTGATTATAAAGGTGCTCTACAGGTGTCTCCAAAGGTACTTGTTGAGTTGGCGTATTTCGAGATTAGGATTTGTCACTCCAATTGTCGGAGAGGTATCTCTGGGCCCTCTCGGTAATGCACATCACTATAAGCCTTGCAAGCAATGTAGCTAATGAGTTAGTTATGGGATGATGCATTACATAACGAGTAAAGAGACTTGCCGGTAACGAGATTGAACTAGGTATTGAGATACCGACGATCGAATCTCGGGCAAGTAACATACCGATGACAAAGGGAACAACGTATGTTGTTATGCGGTTTGACCGATAAAGATCTTCGTAGAATATGTGGGAACCAATATGAGCATCCAGGTTCCGCTATTGGTTATTGACCAGAGACGTGTCTCGGTCATGTCTACATAGTTCTCGAACCCATAGGGTCCGCACGCTTAAAGTTCGGTGACGATCGGTATTATGAGTTTTTGTGTTTTGATGTACCGAAGGTAGTTCGAAGTCTTGGATATGATCAGGGACATGACGAGGAGTCTTGAAATTGTCAAGACGTAAAGATCGATATATTGGATGACTATGTTCGGACACCGGAAGTGTTTCGGGAGGTTTTGGACATTTACCGGAGTATCGGGGGGTTACCGGAACCCCCTGGGAAGTATATTGGGCCTAATGGGCCTTAGTGGGAGAGGAGGAGGGGCAGCCAAGGCAGCCGCGCGGCCCCTCCCCCTCTAGTCCGAATTGGACAAGGAAGGGGGGGCGCCCCCCTTTTTCCTTCTCCTCCTCTCTCCCTTCCTTCCCTTCTCCTACTCCTACAAGGAAAGGAGGAGTCCTACTCCCGGTGGGAGTAGGACTTCCCCCTTGGCGCGCCCTCCTCCTGGCCGGCCGCCTCCCCCCCTTGCTCCTTTATATATGGGGGCAAGGGGGCACCTCTAGACACAAGTTGATCTGTTGATCTCTTCCAGTCGTGTGCGGTGCCCCCCTCCACCATATTCCAACTCGGTCATATCGTAGCGGTGCTTAGGCGAAGCCCTGCATCGGTAGCAACATCATCACCGTCATCACGCCGTCGTGCTGACGGAACTCTCCCGTGAAGCTCTGCTGGATCGGAGTTCGCGGGACGTCATCGAGCTGAACGTGTGCTGAACTCGAGGGTGTCGTACGTTCGGTACTTGGATCGGTCGGATCGTGAAGACGTACGACTACATCAACCGCGGTGTGCTAACGCTTTCGCTTTCGGTCTACGAGGGTACGTGGATAACACTCTCCCCTCTCGTTGCTATGCATCACCATGATCTTGCATGTGCGTAGATTTTTTTTTTTTGAAATTACTACGTTCCCTAACAGGCATTTCACCTCCCCGCTGCTGGATCTGACTACCACTCCTCGCTTTAAAACCCGTTGTCTATTTCAAAAACCGTTTCTGAAACAAAAACGCTTACACAGCTGAGCTGCAGAAACGTGCGCGTGGGTGCGGGTGCTCTTGTCCGTCTGACCAAAAGACGATCCGACGGACACGGAGCCGATGGACGGGCGCGTGTGATCGGCCAGCGGAAGGTAAGCTTATTCAAAAAGAAAAAAAAAACATCCAAAGTTTGAAGTCGTGGATACGCGACAGGAGAAGGTGACCGACTCCCACACCCAGTGCATCACTCAAAAAGGTCGCTGCGCGCCGCGGGTGGCTCCTCCTGGTCCTCATCTTACTCTGCCACAGTGACACGCTGCGCTGAGGCGGCAGTAGACACGTAGATATCTCTGGAGATCAGTTGCGCACCGCGCGAGCTCTGGATTCAAATGCAGCATGCAACGAACCTAGTACCAGATTTACCGAGTCAAACGTGATTAGCCTCTTGTTAACACACAAACGGCTAGTGCAGCTCATAGTCAAGGCTCAAGAGGCACGTAGCATTGTACACCAGTGAGGAGGCGAGTAGCCAGCGGCCGGTCGCGGAAGGATCTCTCGCTAATCGCTACGACCTTGCACGCATGGAGAGGAACGGTGGTGAACGGGCCGCCGCCATTGCGGTGCCGCTTATCGCCTTCGTCATCGTCGCGACGGCCGTCGTGCTGCCGTCAACTGTCTGGGGTGGAAGAGCAGGGAGCCATAACAGAGAGCGCGGGTACCGGCACCAGGAGCACTTTGTGCGGCACGTCCCGGGCGAGCCCCAGAAAGCGAGGCTGCTACCGGCGACTACTCAGGCCATCAACAAGAAGGTAATCTACTGTAGCACGCGTGCATGGCTGCATGCACAACCTACGTAGCACGGATACTGCGACACCGATACGGTGATACGGGTACGGCGATACAGAATACGGCAATTTCTAAAAACAGCAATATGGCGATACGGCAAGCATATATAGATAATAATAAAATGACATGTAATAAAACCAACATAATAGAATATGTGAGATGAGATCAAAATACCGCCTCACTGATTGCCTGATTGCTTCCATGTCTTCTTTCTTTTCACTTTTGAATGATCATCCAGGCCCTCGACTCCTCAATTTCTCATGGTGTATGCAAAATAGAAAATACATCACATGATAGTAGATTTGATAATATGAAACAGACAAGCATGAAAATTGAAAAGGTTGTAAACAAGTTGGCTTGTAGCAGTAGCATACCAAATGATGAAATGAATATAAACTTCCTTGTTCTCAGCCTCCAACAAGTTTCAATTCTAAATTCTCAATGGCCATAGACAAATAATGCAAAAGTTCTCAATGGCTACTCCCCGCAGATGACATGGTGTATACTTGTATCTTCTTCCCTAGCAATGGGAGGCAACAGCAATATCAGCAAGTAATTTTACCCCACAAACATCAACAACCAGCAAGCCAGCAACATCAACTAGCAATTTTATCCAACAAGCATCATCCTTAGCGAGCACTTTTATCCAACCAACATTAGCTAGCAGGAACAGATCGAACTATTACTAGAGTATACACCTATGAGCTATGACTATGAGAGTGCTATTACTGCCTACATAAACGGATCAACGATACATAAAGCCAGCAGTAGACAAGCCCCAAGCATACATGAATGGATCAACCATACATCAGTACAACATCGGGGCTCGGGTGTTTACCTTGTGTCGCCGGCGGAGAAGAGCAGAAGAGAGTCAGAGATGCGATTCCAGGAAGTTGGGGTGGCGGCGGCGGCGAGCCACTCCAGGCGGCGGCGGCGGCGGCGGCGGTGGCGCCCTCGATCCCTTCCTGGTGAGTGGTGACGACAGGGTGCGAGAGAACTAGGTTTAGTCGACCCATCGTGGGCTATTGGGCTCGCTCGGGGCTGCCTCGGCGTGTCCCAGCCGTGTCTCGCGTGTTTCACAGCCGTATCGGCATTTTTTTTTCTTTTTAAATCAAAAAAGGGATACTTCTGGGATACCCGTATCTAAGCCGTATCTGGCGTATCGGGGTATCGGTGGCGTACGGGACGGCGATACAGAGATTTCTGCCGTATCGGTGCTTCGTAGTGCACAACGTGTAGTGGCGGTGATGAATTGTTCGCTAGCTAGGTACTAGGTAGAATCTGACGTTGCGTTTATATAGGTGGTCGGAGGCGTGATCGAGGAAGGCCTGGCTCGGTCTCGGGTGGCCATCCGCCGGGCGGCTCGCGCGCTCAGGGACGAGAGCGTCCGCCGGATACGGAGCTTCGGGGACGTCGGCGACGCTTTTGCGCCGCGAGGCGCCATCTACCGCAATGCCAGGGCCTTCCACAGGTACGTCGTACCTGAGTATCTAGCTTTTCATATATTTTTTAAGAAACAACGGCGACGATGTGTCGTCATTTAAAAAAAAATAGTTAAACGACTGATGTATTGCGATGGATCACTCAGGAGCTACGTGGAGATGGAGAGGAGGATGAAGATATGGACGTACCAGGAGGGGGAGCCGCCGCTGGCGCACCTCGGCCCGGGCACCGACATCTACTCCATCGAGGGCCAGTTCCTGTACGAGATAGAGGACCCCCGGAACCGCTTCGCCGCGCGCCGCCCCGGCGAGGCCAACGTCTTCCTGCTCCCCATCAGCGTATGCAACCTCGTCCACTACGTCTACCGCCTCAACACCACCGCCTACCTCGCGCCGCTGCGCCGCCTGGTCGCGGACTACGTCCGCGTGGTCGCCGAGAGGCACCCGTACTGGAACCGCTCCGGCGGCACCGACCACGTCCTCGTGTCGTGCCACGACTGGGCGCCACTAGTCTCGGAGGGGAACCGGCAGCTCTACGGCAACGCGATCCGGGTTCTGTGCAACGCCAACACCTCCGAGGGCTTCACGCCCAGGAAGGACGCGACGCTGCCGGAGGTGAACCTCGCCGACGGCGTCCTCCGCAGGCCGACGTTCGGCCTGCCGCCCGAGAACCGGACCACACTCGCCTTCTTCGCCGGTGGGATGCACGGCGACATACGCAGAAACCTCCTGCAGCACTGGGTCGGCAGAGACCCGGACATGCACGTCCACGAGTACCTCCACGCCGGGCAGGACTACCATGCGCTCATGACCAGGGCGCGGTTCTGCCTCTGCCCCAGCGGCTTCGAGGTGGCGAGCCCGAGGGTGGTGGAGTCCGTCTTCGCCGGCTGCGTGCCGGTGATCATCTCGGAGGGGTACCCGCTGCCCTTCAGCGACGTGCTGGACTGGAGCAAGATGTCGGTGACGGTGCCGGCGGCTAGGATACCGGAGCTGAAGGCCATCCTGCGGGGCGTGTCAGAGAGGAGGTACCGTGTGCTGCGTGCCAGGGTGCTGCAGGCGCAGCGGCACTTCGTGCTCCACCGGCCGGCGAGGCGGTTCGACATGATTCACATGGTGCTGCACTCCATCTGGCTCAGGAGGCTCAACGTCAGGCTACCGTACTGATTCCTGGTGTCTGTTTCTGTGTCTGTATGTACATCTATCGTGTGTATTTGATTTTGTAGGAATCGTCGGTTCAAGAGGAAGATGCAGTTGCATGAAACTGAACTGAATACTACTAGTATAGATTTGCCATGAAGTGTATCATCGGTTTGCCATGAAATAAGTACTGTATAACATAGGACACGGTGACAGGCTCCTACAAATCAAAGATAGAGATAGTTCCCCCGGTTTCAAATTTTAGGACATGTTTTCGTTTATTAAAAGTCAAACATGTCTATATTTGACTAAGCTTAAGAAAAAAATATCAACATGCACAATACAAAATTAGTACCATTAGATTTACCATGAAGTGTACTTTCGCATTTTAGTACTTATTAAATATTTTAAGTGTTCGATAGCTTATTCTATAGAAACAGAAAACCTAATATGCACTAACATTGTGGAGCGTAGGGAGCATTTGACACGGGCTGCCATTTAGCTTCTAACCTGATGAGCAACAGGAGAAATTCGAAGATATAGAAGTACAAAAGATCTAGTGAACAATTTTGTTTGTCTAGGCCGTCTTCAACCTTGGCAAAGCCTGAAAGGTGTCGGCACGAGAACACAAGGACACAGGGAGAACTTGGGAGAGAGTAAACGAGGTTCAAAGTCGCATGTTCATTACATCAGTGAAGGAGAGATCTGTCAACTGAGCCCTTGGGCCAGAACAGAATTGTGTTATTTACAGCTACTACATAATTGGACAACTTTGATCTGCAGGACAATATGTACAACAAGATCGTGTCTGCTGACATCTAGCGGTTGTTGTATTCATTCTTCAGCTCAGATCCTGCCATGACCAAAACCATCAGAGATACCAGCTATATATGCAAGTGGAATGTTAATGCGACAGAAGCAACTAACTTCATATTTGTTGAGCATGGCCTACGTACATCAAATAGAAAGTGGCCCAGGGCAACAGAAGGCTAATCTTGTTAGTATCAAGATATATTCTACTGAAGCAGCATTTGTTGAAAAGAACACTTCGTACAGTTCAGCCAGCAGGAGAATACCCCCATTAAACCTGGAGTGGTGGGCTGGCGAATATTGATTTCCCGTCTTTGTAGTGCCCTCAAGAACTCCTCTGAGCTTAGGTTCCCATCACAGTTTGCATCAAACACATGGAAAATGACATCCACCACCTTATCAGTCAAGTCCACCCCACAAACCTATAAAAAAAGATCATTAAAGCAATAAAAAAATCCGAACTAGTAATAACCAAGTGGGTAACTAGAGCGTATCAGCTATCAGCTAACTGTCCAGCTAGCACAGAATGGCTACACAGTGGGAAAAGGCCAGTGATTATCGTTAGAAAGCTTAAGATAAATACTTCTACTGGAATTAGGTATTTCAGACTACATCTATAATAAATACAATTATGGAAGACCATACATGAGTTGCAGCACGTTTTAGATCCTGCTTTGTCAACAAACCGTTTACTTTTCCATAGCTGAAGATAGCCATTGCAAATGGTTCCAATCTTCGCCGCAGATCAGCAAAAGCCTTGAACTCCTGAATTTCCAAATAACATCAATGATCTTTTAAAACATGGTTGGCTCAAGAAATATAACCGGGAAATCGGGATAGCAAACTGCCAAACCTCAAAGGTAATGCGCAGATCCTTGACATCAGGAGATTCATCAAAATCGTCAACTCTGTCAAGTAGCTTGTTTATATGATTCATGTCAGCAGAAGCAACCATGGATAATGCAAAGTCCTTAGCAGATATTGTCTTGGATGATTTTATATCATAGTGACTGAACTCCAAGCGAACGATCTGAAGATGGTTGAACAAACAAAATGCTATCAGACCAGAGATTACACCAATTAATTTGGAATTTTTATACAGAAAATGTTCATCCTTTTCGGCCCATTAACAGGGTTTATAGATCTGGATTTATGTCTCTGTGTGGGGGTTGGTCACTGTGTGGATATTACAAGGTAGAATAAAATAAACATGCTTCACTAATTTCACAGCTAGTGGAAAATAAAATTGATGAATAGTAGTAGAGTCGTCAAAATTTTGACCATCACACTGTTTTAGGCTTCGGAGACAGACAACACAAAAACAAGTTCATTACAGCTTGTGTTTGACTCTTTGTACTAAGTATACAACTTAAAGATATGTCCTACTTGTGTTTATCACTGTTCCTAGAGACAACCATGTAGCTTAGAAACTGAGTTGGCACATATGTTCACGGTATGATGGATTTTGGGGTGACTGTACAATATCCATGAATACATACACGCACAAAATGGGTTACATGACCCACAACACAGGACTATAGAGAATCTTGCGTCAGTAATAAGATGCTGGAACGTAAATATTTCAACAACAGAAGATTAAAAAGGAAAAAAATCACCTCATCTTGTAATTGCTTCAAAAAATCAGAGAACTTTTCATAGTGTAGATGGTCACTGCCATCCTTGCCAAAAAAGTACTCAAGCAGTCCGCCGTCTTCCACTGGCTGACCAACCTTGAGTCCAATACGTAACCCATCCCTGTGGGCAGATCCTTGCCTATTATAGGACCGCATCAACGCCATTACTTTCTTAAACTCTTCTTTATCTATTTCCCTGAGAATGATAAATAGCAGATGAGAATACTGAAATAACAGAGAAAATTCTTGCCAAATTTGGTTCATACCCTTCTGCATCATGAAATAACAAGTGAGATGATTGAACACGGATAAGAAAGCAGGTCTTTTTCTGCACGCCAATGGTGACATGTAAACAACAATAAAGCACAAACACGGAAATATTTAAATGGATCCTTGCGTAGATCCCATAGAAAAGAGGAAAGCATACCTTTAACGGCTTCAAAGAGCTTTAAAATTAAAAATAAAACAAATGCAGAAGAAAGAACTACCACTTAGGAGTACCACATCTTTCTTTTCCCTATCAGAATTTGTTCCAGGTGGACTCTAAAGCAGCTATATTCTTAGATACTTGGTCTATACTGTCTATATGGCTTGAATTGCCTCAGTGATCTGCTTGCGCAAAATTTCATTAATTTATTAGCAGGACTCTTGGACTCAACACTCAAGGTATGGTCTATGTTGTTAAGACAAAAGAAATTAAAATAGAACCACGATATACAGACTTGATAAATCTAACGGGCTGGATTTCTTGCTAAGAGAAGCAAAATGGATAGTAGGTCAGCCCCACACATCTAATATATGGTTTCCGTATGGATATGGTACTTTTTCAGCTGGCAATTTGGCATGTGCTTCTACTGAACTTATGCTAAAAGTATAGAGTCATTTGTTTGCCACCAGAGCATATCAGAAATTCTAATCAACAAAACTTATCAAGTCCAGTTAGAGGAAGCATAATAAGGTGACATAAGCGGGCCATAAGAGTTGCCACATCAGATTTGAGATGAGTTGAAGAGAGGAAAAGAGAGAGAAAAAGAGTGGACTGTAGACTTTGTGAGAGAATGAGGTGGTCCATACATTAATGACATAGTATATATCTATGGCTAACTATTACATACTCCCTCCGTCCGGAAATACTTGTCATCAAAATGGATAAAAAGGGATGTATCTAGTTCTAGATACATCCCTTTTTATCCATTTTGATGACATAGTTCTAGATACATCCCTTTTTATCCATTTTGATGACAAGTATATTCGGACGGAGGGAGTATATGAGTAGGCTCTTAGGTTGACTGGAAATGATGTGGCAATGAGATAGAGCCAGCAAGTGGTTCTATTATTAGCCATGCTCTCAACAGAAAAGAAAATGCAGGAATATTTATTTCCTTCACATGTCACTAGCTAGAAAGACTATACAAATTAACATCATAGTTGATCTGGGGTAAGACTATTTAGAGAACAGAGGCATATCAATCTCAAGAGTGCAATGATACAATTAAAATTGGTTCCAGCGGCTGGAAGATGGCTTACCCATTGTGGTCAAGGTCAAACATCTTGAAAGCTATATTGAAGCTCGACTCAGGAATGCTAAGCAATGTCACAAAAAAGATATACCTGCACAAGGCAACATAAGCAGTTCAAGAAATGCATTGAGTTAATATCACTAATGGTTGCAGAGAGTATGAAACCACACCTGCAGACTAACAGGTAGAGGCATGCAAATGCTAATAGCCTAATACCATAGTGGCACCTATATACCTACATATATTATTATCTATAAGCATGCATGCTCGTTAAGAAGATTCAAGCTCAATAGGCATTACCTATATAATATCTGTGTGGCAGCTTTGTGAAGTACTACGTATAACATTACAAATTGTAGTATAATAATTAGACAACTACAAAAACCTTCCTATCTGGTAGTAGAAAATTGGATACCACGTCAAATGGGAAATATGCTAGGCATTTCAGCTGAAGCCAGGACCACTTACTCGGCAAAGGAGATGAGCCCATCGCCGTTTGTGTCGAACAGCATGAAAAACTCAGAAGGAGCACACTGTAGCTCGCCAGGGTTGCGCTCTCCTCTGAGTCTTCCTTCCCTGACAACATTAGATTCGGATGGAGGGAAAACGGGAACAATAGCCCTCATCAAGTCGGCAGGTAACATGTAGACTTCGCCCTCCGGGTTCCGGATGGACGCAAAGTACTCAAAGATCTATCAGGAAGAACACCACAATTAGAACATTGCTAGTTTATCGAATCACATAAGCATGCAGCATGACATATATAGTTACCTTCTCAGGAGGGCTGCGCGTCCGGATGCGCTTCTCATAGTTGAAGAACACCCTTCTGCGATATGAGTCTGCAAAGCGAAGCGAAGAAAAAGGACGGTGAGCAATTGCTCCGCTTCCAGGAATCCGTCATATGAGCATTAGGATTGATTGAGGACAACAAATGGCGGGAATGTTCTCTCAGCATATGATCGGACGAAGAGCGCTATTCGTAAGTGGCCGATCCATACGGAAATCGTCGTTTCTCTCTCCTCACAAAACTCCAAGCAGAAACATGGCTCACAAAATTCCAAACGGAAACTTCCTTGGCAAAATTCCAACCAGAAACTAGGCGTGGGAGGCACATGAATCGATCAGGTTATAAAGCTTTTGCGAATTATAAAATGCATGGGTGCAGCCGTACGAGAGATGAGTAACAAGGGCACGCACCTCGGAAGAGGAACCTGCGCTTCTCCTCCTCGGGCTCCTCCGCGGTGCCCACGTCGCCAAAGCCCGCATCCGCCACGGCGAAGCCCCCCTGGCCCGAGTCCGCGAGCGGCTGCGGCGAAGGGGGGAGCAGCCAGATCCCCAGCCCCGACCCGACAGCCAGCGCGGCCGCCACCGTGGCGGCATCGGCTGCCCTCGCGTCGCGGCGGGGCGCGGCGCCCTCGGCGGCGGCCGCGGAGAAGGCCCGGAGCCGCCGAACGGCGGATCGGAGGAGCGAGGCGCGGGCCAGCGCGGCCATGGCGGTGGTGGGATTGACGTGCGTTCTCGGAAGGGAAGGGAAGGGAAGGGAAGGGGAGGAGAGGAAGCGGCGATGCGGGGGCGCACGGGGTGGGACGCGGGGGCCTTGGCCGAAATGTGAGGCAAGGAACGGGAGATTAGCGTGGGCCTAAAAGCTGCCATTATTGGGGCCCTTTTATGGTCGGTCGCGAGACGACGACCCGACCGGTTTTCTAGCGCCATCGCCTCGACCCAGACGACACGAACACAACCGAGCCAGGTGCTGCTGCTTTTCCATTGGTTCGTGAGGAAAAACAACAGAGGAAATGCCCTGCCCGTGTGGTTCTTCTTCCCGCTGCACCTCCTCCGGTTGCTGTGCAGCATCCCGTTTGTTTTTCTTCTGCTATCACGTGGTCACCCTCCTCTCCTCTGGTCCGCGTGCCGAGGACGTGCTATGCTCACTCATGGAATCGGGTTCGATCTCCGGACATAGACTAGTTTCAACTGTTGTGACAGTTGTACGTCTGGTTGGAGCGGCTGAATATTTAAACTCGAAGACACACAGTTCCGGACACACAATCCTCACTGTATTCTCCTTTGAGCTAAGATCACATAGACCTCGCCCAACAGTAGTGGTAAGTCTTCATAGATGACTTTCAAACTTTCACAGACTTGGTTACTTGGCAATCCACAATTCCTCTTGGATACTCAGACCATGACGCCTAACCGTCTGGAGGATACACAGTCCTCAAAGGTAACAAGCATCGGTTCCACACAAGAACAACCTCTTCAGTGATGCTCGATCACTTTGGGTTTGTAGGTTTGGGTTTGGGATTTGGGTTTTCCTCACTTGATGATTTTCGCTCAAAGTCCTCGGAGGATGGGATGCTCTCAAATGACAAGTGTCAGTTTCTCTCAGAGCAGCCAACCAGCTAGTGATTGTAAGGGGCGGCTATTTATAGCCTAGGGTGCAGTCCGACATGATAAGACATAAATGCCCTTGCCTGATATGACCGTTAGGTGGTAGGATATTTTTGGACAGCTGGCGCGTAACACCGCAACGGTCGGATTTGAGGTTCGAATTCCTCAGGGCTATCATGTTCCTCACTGTGTAGGCAATCCACACTAGCGAATTCCTAACTCCTTAATCAGAACAAATTCCTCAGAGATCAGAAGATATTCGTCTCTGTCACTGAAGAAATTGAAGGGACTACTATAAGATTTCCAATGGCTTCACTCGAAGGATTGGATAGGTGTAGGATTTTGAGATGAGCATCACATGGAAATCTGTTTCCTTAGTATTACCTCGACCTCCTTTAACAGTGCGATGTTCCCTATGACTCAAAAGAGAGAAAATGAAACTATGAAAATGAAAGTCTTCGCGCTTCATAATCCTCACATGAATATCCAAGTCTTCAAGGTCACACCAATTTCTTCACTTTCAAAGTTTTCAGGAGAACCAAAGTTTTCAGCCGAAGACATATATTTTTAGGGGTCGACTTTCACTGTAAATATCAAACTCCTCATCGACTTATAGAGCCTGTGTACACTCACAACCATATTATTTCCTTAACCTTTAAGTCTTCAATACACCAAAATCACTAAGGGGCACTAGATGCACTTACAGAATTAAACTCTTTATTTACTCTTTGTTCAATACATCAACGAACTTTAGGATGGTAACTAATATGCTGTATTTTCCCCTGCCCACAACAAGTTACTCTATTAGGCCTCATGATCTGATATTTTTCTCTTTTTAGTGGTTTCTGAAGCAATTTACTGATGATTACCTTGCAAACTACATGACCGGAGTGGAGGCAACTAAGGTTAAAGTATATAATTCACGCTACCATGATAATGCTCTAAAAGTCTTCCTGAAGGCGGTGAAGGATGGGTGGACGATCGTCACAAGGGGTTGGACAAAAGTTGTTCGTGCCTATGGCATGCAGGAAGGCACATTATGGGCATTCCGCTTCTTTAACAACATTGGCAGTCAAAATGATTTACACTTGTCTCTTCACCTTTACCGTCTGTAAATATTGTGGTTCACCATAGTTAATTATTGTCTAATCCTGTAATTACTGAACATATTGTACTGACAATTTTATTTATGGATTCATTGTTGAACCATTCTGCTGAGAATTTGAATTGCACGTTTCATATTTCAGATTTTTCAATTCGAATAATAAATTACAACAAAAAAAATGTACAGGAGCAAATAAAATAATGTGCACATGGTTAGAAAGAAAACAACGTGTGCGATGAAAAAAAACAGACGGTTCTTTGACGTGAAACATTTGCGATGCCCGTCGGACACACACACGGTTTCGTCTCATATGCGTGTGCGATTCATGGTAATATGGCAAATGTTTCAAACGAGTGTGAGTGTGTGATAGGAATATCAATCGCACACAGTTATGAAAATATACACGTTGGCGTTAGTAGAGGCACCGCACACATTTTACATTCTTGAACCGTGTGCGATAACGTACCTATCACAAACATATCGGCGGATTAAATGTTGGTGTCCACCTTTTTCACACGACTATAGCGGCCTAATCGTTTTGGATGTCTCTCTGATCAGAAACGTAACATCGAGATGTAACGTGTGGGACTGGTACGACTTCTCATACGTTTGTTCTATGGGGATCGTCAGTAGCCGCTCGCCCATCCCCGACGGTTTCTGGGTCGTGTGGGAAGGACCCCCCCTATCGCCCACACTCACTAGGCGACGGTTCCAAATGTCGTCGCGGAAAGGGGTTAAAAACCATTTGTATAGCACCTTACGATACCAGTGGGGGCCACATGGGGCCCACGAGGCAGGGGGCGCACCCTCCACCCTCATGGCTCACTGGTGTGGCCCCCTGGTGTGTTCTAAGTGCCAGAAATTCTCAAATATTCTACAAAAAACCATACTAAATTTTCAGGGCATTTGGAGAACTTTTATTTTCGGGGTATTTTTTTATTGCATGAATAATTCAGAAAATAGACAGAAAATACTATTTTTGCTTTATTTAAACTAAATAACAGAAAGTAAAAGAAGGTTACAGAAGGTTGTACCTTCTAACTTCATCCATCTCATCCTCATCAAAAGGAATTCACTAACAAGGTTGATCAAGTCTTGTTAATAAACCACTTTCGAATAACATGAAACCGGAGAATTTTTGAATAACACTAAGTTACCTCAACGGGGATATGCATGTCCCCAACAATAAGAATATCATATTTATTTTTGACAGTAGGAAGAGGGAATTCAAAACCTCCAATAGTAATAGTTGAATTTTTTATAATAGAGTTGATACTATGAACTTGAGGTTGTTTCTTCGGAAAGTGCACCGTATGCTCATTACCAATAACATGAAAAGTGACATTGCCTTTGTTGCAATCAATAACAGCCCCTGCAATTGATATGTCTCCAACGTATCTATAATTTTTGATTGCTCAATGCTATTATATTACCCGTTTTGGATGTTTATGGGCTTTACTTTACACTTTTATATCATTTTTGGGAATAACCTACTAACCGGAGGCCCAGCCAGAATTGCGGTTTTTGTGTGCCTATTTCAGTGTTTCGAAGAAAAGGAATATCAAATGGAGTCCAAACGGAATGAAACCTTCGAGAGCGATCTTTTTGGAACAAATGCAATCCAGGAAACTTGGAGTGGACGTCAAGAAGCAGCCGAGGCGGCCACGAGGCAGGAGGGCGCACCCTAGGGGGTGGGCGCGCCCCCACCCTCATGGGCCCCTCGTTACTCCCCTGGCCTACCTCATTTGCCTATATATACCTCCATAACCTGAAAACATCGAGGAGCACCACAAAAAACTATTTCCACCGCCGCAACCTTCTGTATCCGCGAGATCCCATCTTGGAGTCTTCGTCGGCGCTCCGTTGGAGGGGGAATCGACCATGGAGGGCTTCTACATCAACACCATAGCCTCTCCGATGAGTTGTGAGTAGTTTACCATAAACCTTCGGGTCCATAATTATTAGCTAGATGGCTTCTTCTCTCTCTTTGAATCTCAATACAAAGTTCTCCTCGATCTTCTTGGAGATCTATTCGATGTAACTCTTTTTGCGGTGTGTTTGTTGAGATCAGATGAATTGTGGGTTTATGATCAAGTTTATCTATGAGAAATATTTGAATCTCCTCTGAATTCTTTTATGTATGATTGGTTATCTTTGCAAGTCTCTTTGAATTATCAGTTTGGTTTGGCCTACTAGATTGATCTTTCTTGCAATGGAGAAGTACTTAGCTTTGGGTTCAATCTTGCGGTATCCTTTCCTAGTGACAGCAGGGGCAGCAAGGCACTTATTGTATTGTTGCCATCGAGGATAAAAAGATGGGGTTTATATCGTATTGCTTGAGTTTATCCCTCTACATCATGTCATCTTTCTTAATGCGTTACTCTGTTCTTATGAACTTAATACTCTAGATGCAAGCAGGAGTCGGTCAATGTGTGGAGTAATAGTAGTAGATGCAGAATCGTTTCGGTTTACTTGTCACAGACGTGATGCCTATATACATGATCATGCCTAGATATTCTCATAACTATGCACTTTTCTATCAATTGATCGACAATAATTTGTTCACTCACTGTAATACTTATGCTATCTTAAGAGAAGCCACTAGTGAAACCTATGGCCCCTGGGTCTATCTTTTATCATATAAGTTTCCGATCTACTTTTATTTGCATCTTTACTTTCCAATCTAAATCATAAAAATACCAAAAATATTTATCTTATCTTATTATCTCTATCAGATCTCACTTTTGCAAGTTACCGTGAAGGGATTGACAACCCATTTATCGCTTTGGTTGCGAGGTTCTTGTTTGTTTGTGTAGGTACGAGGGACTTGTTTGGAGCCTCCTACTGAATTGATACCTTCATTCCCAAAAACTGAGGGAAATACTTACGCTACTTTGCTGCATCACCCTTTCCTCTTCAAGGGAAAACCAACGTAGTGCTCAAGAGGTAGCAAGAAGGATTTCTGGCGCCGTTGCCGGGGAGGTCTTCGCTCAAGTCAAGACATACCAAGTACCCATCACAAACTCATCTCCCTCGCATTACATTATTTGCCATTTGCCTCTCGTTTTCCACTCCCCCACTTCACCCTTGCCGTTTTATTCGCCTTCTCTTTTCCATTCGCCTCTCTTTCTGTGACGCCCCTGATTCAATCGTACACTAATCATGCACGCAAACGTGTACGATCAAGATCAGGGACTCACGGGAAGATATCACAACACAACTCTAAAAGTAAAATAAGTCATACAAGCATCATATTAGAAGCCAGGGGCCTCGAGGGCTCGAATACAAGTGCTCGAGCATAAACGAGTCAACGGAAGCAACAATATCTGAGTACAGATATAAGTTAAACAAGTTGCCATAAGATGGCTAGCACAAACTGGGATACAGATTGAAAGAGGCGCAGGCCTCCTGCTTCGGATCCTCCTAAACTACTCCTGGTCGTCGTCAGCGGCCTGCACGTAGTAGTAGGCACCTCTAGTGTAGTAGGAGTCATCGTCGACGGTGGCGTCTGGATCCTGGGCTCCAACGTCTGGTTGCGGCATCGGGGAAGAAGAGAAAAAAGGGGGGAAAGAGGGAGCAAAGCAACCGTGAGTACTCATCCAAAGTACTCGCAAGCAAGGATCTACACTACATATGCATGGGTATATGTGTAAAGAGACAATATCGATGGACTGAACTGCAGAATGCCAGAATAAGAGGGGGATAGCTAGTCCTGTCGAAGACTACGCTTATGGTAGCCTCCGTCTTGCAGCATGTAGAAGAGAGTAGATTGAAGTTCTCCAAGTAGCATCGCATAGCATAATCCTACCCGGCGATCCTCCCCTCGTCGCCCCGTGGAAAAGCGATCACCGGGTTGTCTCTGGAACTTGTCTGGGTGTGTTTTATTAAGTATCTGGTTCTAGTTGTCATAAGGTCAAGGTACAACTCCGGGTCGTCCTTTTACCGAGGGACATGGCTATTCGAATAGATAAACTTCCCTGCAGGGGTGCATCACATAACCCAACACGCTCGATCCCATTTGGCCGGACACACTTTCCTGGGTCATGCCCGGCCTTGGAAGATCAACACGTCGCAGCCCCACCTAGGCACAACAGAGAGGTCAGCATGTCGGTCTAAATCCTATGCGTGCAGGGGTCTGGACCCATCGCCCATTGCATACCTGCATGTTGCGAGGGCGGCCGGAAGCAGACCTAGCCCCCTTAATACAAGAGCAGGCTTACGGTCCAATCCGGCGCACGCCGCTCAGTCGCTGACGTCACGAAGGCTTCGGCTGATACCATGACGTCGAGTGCCCATATCTTTTCCGCGTAGTTGGTTAGTGCGTATAGGCCAGTGGCCAGACTCAGATCAAATACCAAGATCTCGTTAAGCATGTTATTTTGAAGTAACCGCGGACGCCGACCAGGGCCAGGCCCACCTCTCTCCTAGGTGGTCTCAACCTGCCATGTCGCTCCGCCACATAGTAACAGTCGGGGGCCATCGGGAACCCAGGCCCACCTCTATCGGGATGGAGCCACCTGTCCTTTCAGCCCCCACATCGGAATCACTTGCGGGTACTCAACGAGCCAACCCGACTTTAGACACCATCTGTATAGTATGTAGGTATGTATTGTATATACCTGTGATCACCTCTCGAGTGATCACGGCCCGATAGTATAGCAAGGCAGACTGGCAAGAATGTAGGGCCAATGATGATAAACTAACATCCTATACTAAGCATTTAGGATTGCGGGTAAGGTATCAACAACTGTAGCAACAATGACAGGCTATGCAACAGAATAGGATCAATCGAAACAATAACATGCTATACTACTCTAATGCAAGCAGTAGAGAGAAGAATAGGCGATATCTGGTGATCAAGGGGGGAGGGCTTGCCTGGTTGCTCTAGCAAGAAGGAGGGGTCGTCAACTCCGTAGTCGAACTAGGCAGCAGCAGCATCGGTCTCGTAGTCTATCGGAGAGAAGAGGGGAAAGAAACAATGAATACAATGCAAATAGATGCATAGCGATGCATGACATAACAAGTAACGGTGCCAGGTGTGCCCTAACACAGTAGGAGGTGATACCGGTGAAGGGGGGAAACATCTGGGAAAGTATCCCCAGAGTTTCGCGTTTTTGGACAGATGAACCTGAAGGGAAAAGTTGCGTGTTCACTATGATAGGGATGTGTGGTGGACAAACGGGTTGCGTATTCGGATACGTCTCGTCGATTTGAGCAACTTTCATGTACAAAGTTTTTTCAACAGACCTACGGTTTATTTTATATTAATTTTTAAAGTTTTAAATCATATTTAGAAATAACAGAATTAATTTAATTCAAAAATGTTTATTGTGTCATCATGATGTCAGCGTGACGCCAGCAGTCAGCGTTGACCGTTGACTGGTCAAACAGGGAAGTGGGGCCCGTCTGTCATTGACTGTGATTAACTAAAACAGATCAATTAGTTTAATTAGTGATTAGGTTAGTCTAATCAGGATTAATTAAGTTAATTAATTTAGATAATTAATTAATTAATTATTATTTTTTATTCTCTCTTTTTTATAATTCCCTTTTTTTAAACAAGGGCGTGGGGGCCCCACTGGGCAGTGGCCCATAGGGCCAAACGGGTGCCCGGGTGAGTGGTTACCAGGCGCGAGCGCCCATCGAGGGCGAGGCCATGGCCTCGGCTGGGATTCCCCCCAGCCGACACGCACGGCACAGCAGGCACCGACGGCCAGAGCCAGGGAGGCGGTGGAGGGGTGTTCGGAGTGGCAGCGGAAGGCGCGGCCGGCGAGGGGCCGCACGGACTGGCAGCGCGTGCCACGGGGGGCGACGGGCGCGGCCGGCGCTGTTGTCGGCACGCGCGGGATGAGCACCGGCGCCCTGCGGCGTCGCGCGCGAGCAGGGAGGCGACTGGGGGCGCGACCACATGCGCAGGGGGTGAGCATGGGGGGAGGCGTGCGGGCAAGGGAGGTCTTCGGCAGGTGCGGCGAGGCGCGCGGGCAGACATCATGGGCAGTGGAAGGAGGATTGGGCCGGGCGCGAGGCAGTAGCAACAGCACACACACGTGAGGGAGGCAAGGCGTGGGCGGCACATGCATAGGGCATCGGCAGCGCTAGCAGTGACGGGTTGGCCGGAGGTGGCTGGTGGCAATAGCAGCGACAAGCAGAGCGGCGGGAGGAGCTCGGATGTGCGCGAGTGTGGTGCTCTGGCTCAAATTCGAGCAAGCAAAGCAGCTAGGTGGCGTCTACGGTGTGCTCGATTTGGCCCAGGTCATGCGCTGTCCACGATGACAACATGGCCGGAGGCAGGGAGCTTGCGGTCATGGCGGAGCTACGCCCTAGAAGACGAAAGAGAAGGCAAGTATAAGGGGGAAAGGTGCGGGGGCTCACAACGGTCGCAGAGTAGGGGACGGCGAGGCTGGGGATGACTTGGTCGCAGCAAATCGGCGACGAGTAGCTCCAGGCACCGAGGACAAAGATGGGATGATGGCGACGAGTTGGGGCAGCGAGGCGACGAACCCAAGGGGTGGAGAGGACCAGCGCGATGTGTCAGTTCTTCTGCTCATGCTAGTATGGAGTGGGGAGGCCGGTGGCCTGATACGTCTCCAACATATCTATAATTTTTGATTGCTCCATGCTACTTTATCTATTATTTTAGGCAATATTGGGCTTTATTATCCACTTTTATATTATTTTTGGGACTAACCTATTAACCGGAGGCCCAACCCAGATTTGCTGTTTTATGCCTATTTCAGTGTTTCGAGGAAAAGGAATATCAGACGGAGTCAAAACGGAACGAAATCAACTTGAGAAGTTATTTTTGGAAGGAAACCCACCTGATGGACTTGGACCCCACGTCAGAAGATATGGGAGGTGCTCACAAGGGTGGGGGGTGCGCCCTCCCCCCTGGGCGCGCCCCCTGCCTCATGGGGCCCCCGTAGCTCCACCGGCGTTCTCCCTGCACCCATATATACCTACTTACCCTAAAACTTCCAGAACAGAAGATAGATAGGGAGTTCCACCGCTGCAAGCCTCTGTAGCCACGAAAAACCAACCGGGACCCTGTTCCGGCACCCTACCGGAGGGAGATCCCATCACCGGAGGCCATCTTCATCATCTCGGCGCTATCCATGACGAGGAGGGAGTAGTTCACCCTCGGGGCTGAGGGTATGTACCAGTAGCTATGTGTTTGATCTCTCTTTCTCGTGTTTTCTCTCGTGTTCTTCTATGGCATGATCTTGATGTATCCCGAGCTTTGCTATTGTAGTTGGATCTTATGATGTTTCTCCCCCTCTACTCTCTTGTGATGAATTGAGTTTCCCCTTTTGAAGTTATCTTATCGGATTGAGTCTTTTATGAACACTTGATGTATGTCTTGCGTGGGATAACCGTGGTGACAATGGGTTATTCTATTGATCCACTTGATGTATATTTTGGTGATCAACTTGCGAGTTTCGTGACACTTGGGAACCTATGCATAGGGGTTGGCACACGTTCTTGACTCTCCGGTAGTAGCTTTGGGGCACTCTTTGAAGTAGTTTTATGTTGGTTGGATGAATCTGAGATTGTGTGATGCATATCGTATAATCATGCCCACGGATACTTGAGGTGACAATGGAGTATCTAGGTGACATTAGGGTTTTGGTTGATTTGTATCTTTAGGTGTTATTCTAGTACGAACTCTTTTATAGATCGATCTGAAAGAATAGCTTTGTGGTGGTTTCGTACCCGACCATAATCTCTACGTTTGTTCTCCGCTATTAGTGGCTTTGGAGTGACTCTTTGTTTCATGTTGAGGGCTTGTCATATGTTCTATCTATGTTATTATTGTTGAGAGAACTTGCACTAGTGAAAGTATGAACCCTAGGCCTTGTTTCCTATCATTGCAATATCGTTTACGCTCACTTTTACCGCTCGTTACCTTGCTGTTTTTATTATTTCAGATTACAAAAACCCATATCTACTATCTATTTTGCACTTGTATCTTCATCTCTTCGCCGAACTAGTGCACCTATACAATTTACCATTGTATTGGGGGTGTTGGGGACACAAGAGACTCTTTGTTATTTGGTTGCAGGGTTGTTTGAGAGAGACCATCTTCATCCTACGCCTCCTATGGATTGATAAACCTTAGGTCATCCACTTGAGGGAAATTTGCTACTATCCTACAAACCTGTGCACTTGCAGGCCCAACAACGTCTACAAGAAGAAGGTTGTGTAGTAGACATCAAGCTCTTTTCTGGCGCCGTTGCCGGGGAGGTTAGCGCTTGAAGGTATATCTTTAGATCTTGCAATTGAATCTTTTTGTTTCTTGTTTTAGCACTAGTCTAGTTTATAAAAGAAAATTACAAAATAAATGGAGTTGAGTTTGTCTCATACGCTTCACCTTTTTAATATCTTTCGTGAGTATGATGGAAAGGATAATTGTGCTCAAGTACTAGAAGAAGAAATCTATAGAATGTTTTTATATGATGAGCATGATTGCAATGTTGTTAGTATGAATTCCTTGAATGTCCATGATGCTAATGATATGCAAAGCCACAAGCTTGGGGAAGCTATGTTTGATGAAGATGATATTTTTTGTCCCCCAAGCTTTGATGAGCAAATTTACCATGATGAAAGCATGCCTCCTATGTATGATGATTATTGTGATGATACGTATGCCATAAAGAAGAAGTTTGCTTATGTGGAGAGTAGTAAAATTTCTATGCTAGTAGATCATGAAAAGAATGCTTTAGGTGCTGGTTATATTGTTGAATTCATTCATGATGCTACTGAAAATTATTATGAGAGAGGAACCTATGCTTGTAGGAATTGCAGTAATGTCAAGTTTCCTCTCTATGTGCTTAAATTTTTGAAGCTATGCTTGTTTTACCTTCCTATGCTTGTTGATTATTGTTCTCATAAGTTGTTTGCTCACAAAATCCCTATGCATAGGAAGTGGGTTATACTTAAAAGTGCTAGTCATATGCTTCATGATGCTCCCGTTATGTTTTAATTCTTATCTTTTATGTGAGCATCATTGTCATCATCATGCCTAGCTAAAATGCATTAAAGAAAAGCGCTTGTTGGGAGACAACCCAATATTTATGCTTACTGTTTTTGTGTGTCCACATGATTATGCTACTGTAGTAATCATGTTTTATAGCTTTTGTTTCAATAAAGTGCCAAGTAGAACCTTTGGGAAGACTTGGGTGAAGTTTATGTGATCTTGCTGTGAAAACAGAAACTTTAGCGCTCACGAGATTAGCTACCATTTTTTGCTGGAGAGTGCTTTTAGGTTGATTCTTTTTGAATATGATTAATAGACAAATTACTCAGGTCCAAAAATTTATTTCATATTTTTTGGGGTTCCAGAAGTATACGTTTTATACAGATCATTACAGACTGTTCTGTTTTTGACAGATTCTGTTTTCTATGTGTTGTTTGCTTATTTTGATGCATCTATGGCTAGTATTAAGTGGTATGAACCATAGAGAAGTTGGATTACAGTAGATATTACACCAATATGAATTTAGAATGAGTTCATTACAGTACCTAAGTGGTGATTTTATTTTCTTATACTAACGGAGCTTACGAGTTTTGTTTTGAGTTTTGTGTGGTTGAAGTTTTCAAATTTTGGGTAAAGATGCGATGGACTATGGAATAAGGAGTGGCAAGAGCCTAAGCTTGGGGATGCCCAAGGCACCCCGAGGTAATATTCAAGGACAACCAAGCAACTAAGCTTGGGGATGCCCCGGAAGGCATCCCCTCTTTCGTCTTCGTTCATCGGTAACTTTACTTGGAGCTATATTTTTATTCACCACATGATATGTGTTTTGCTTGGAGCGTCAATTTATTTTGTTAGTTTTTGCTTTCTGTTAGTTATATTAGTGTTTTGCCTTTTTAGTTTCAATAAAAAAGTCAAGGATAGCCTTTGCCATGCTTATTTTGCTAGTTTGCATGTTGCTGTTTGAAAACAGAAAGTTTACCGCTGTTGCAAAAATTCCCTAGAAAAGTCAGATCATGGTATAACGTTGAATATTTTTGCATATTGAGCTCTGATAAATTTATTACAGTGGGAATTTTAGTTCATAATTTTTGGGGTCAGGGAAGTATTGATACTCTTGCATTCTTTACAGACTGTACTGTTTTGGCAGATTGCTGTTATGGTTACATTGTTTGCATATGTTTGCTTGTTTAATGATTCTATTTGGTGATAGGAGTATTAAATATGCAGAGGCATTTAGTATTCAATGTTGAATAATAATTTAAGTGATTTGTTACAGTATAATATGATAAGGTTTTGCATTGGTTTATACTAACCTATCTCACGAGTTCTTGTTGAGTTTGTTGTGAATGAAGCTTTTGATAAAAAGAAGAGAAACCATGATATGAGAGGAATTAAGGAGACACAAAAGTTCAAGCTTGGGGATGCCCAAGGCACCCCAAGATAATATTTCAAGAAGTCTCAAGCATCTAAACTTGGGGATGCCCCGGTAGGCATCCCACCTTTCTTCTTCAACACCTATCGGTTAGTATCGGTTGAGCCTAAGTTTTTGCTTCTTCACATGAGTTTTGCTATCCTTGCATTGTAGTTTTCTCTTGATTTTCTTGCTGTTTGAATAATGTACCAAGATCTGAATTCTTTATTGAGAGAGAGACATACATGAATTGGAATTTGCTAGAATACTCTATGTGCTTCACTTATATCTTTTGAGCTTGATAGTTTTGCTCATAGTGCTTCACTTATATCTTTTGAGCGTGATAATTTTTGCTCTAGTACTTCACTTAGATATTTTAGAGCACGGTGGTGGATTTGTTTTAAAGAAACTATTTCATCTCTCATGCTTCACTTAGATTATTTTGAGAGTCTTTAATAGCATGGTAATTTGCTCAATGTTAATATACTTGGTGTTCAAGATATGTGAAAATTTCTTTTGAGTGAATTGAATACTAAGATAAGTTTCATGCTTGATAATTGTTTTGAGATATGGAGGTGATAATATCATAGTCGTGCTAGTTGGGTGATTATGAATTTGAGAAATACTTGTGTTGAAGTTTGCAAATCCCGTAGCATGCACGTATGGTTAAAGTGATGTAACAAATTTGAAACATGAAGTGTACCTGGCTTGTGCATCCTTATGAGTGGCGGTCGGGGACGAGCGATGGTCCTTTCCTACCAATCTATCCCCCTAGGAGCATGCGCGTAGTACTTGAATTTTTGATGACTTCTAAATTTTTGCAATAAGTATATGAGTTCTTTTGACTAATATTGAGTCCATGGATTATACGCACTCTCACCTTTCCGCCATTGCTAGCCTCTTCGGTACCGTGCATTGCCCTTTCTCACCTTGAGAGTTGGTGCAAACTTCACCGGTGCATCCAACCCCCATGATACGATACGCTCTGTCACACATAAACCTCCTTATATCTTCCTCAAAACAGCCACCATACCTACCTATTATGGCATTTCCATAGCCATTCCGAGATATATTGCCATGCAACTTCCATCATCATCATGACATACATTACTTTTGTCATATTGCCATTGCATGATCATGTAGTTGACATCGTATTTGTGGCAAAGCCACCATGCATTATTTTTCATACATGTCACTCTTGATTCATTGCACCATCTCGGTACACCGCCAGAGGCATTCATATAGAGTCATATCTTGTTCTAAGTTTCGAGTTGTAATCCTTATGTTGTAATCAATAGAAGTGTGATGATCATCATTATTAGAGCATTGCCCAAAAAAAAGGCCAAAATAAAAAAAGGGCCCAAAAAAAGAAAAGAAAAGGGCAATGCTACTATATCTTTTTTCCACACCTGTGATTCAAAGTAGCACCTTGTTCTTCATGTAGTGAGTCTCATATATTGTGCTTCAAAGTAGCACCATGCTTTTCATGTAGAGAGTCTCATGTGTTATCACTTTCATATACTAGTGGGAATTTTTCATTATAGAACCTGGCTTGTATATTCCTACGATGGGCTTCCTCAAATGCCCTAGGTCTTCATGAGTAAGAAAGTTGGATGCACACCCACTAGTTTTCTTTTGTTGAGCATTCATAGCTCTAGTTCATCCGTTGCATGGCAATCCCTACTCCTCCTATTGACATCAATTGATGGGCATCTCCATAGCCCGTTGATTAGCCTCGTCAACATGAGACTTTCTCCTTTTTTGTCTTCTCCACACAATCCCCATCATCATATTCTATTCCACCCATAGTGCTATATCCATGGCTCACGCTCATGTATTGCATGAAGGTTGAAAAAGTTTGAGATTATTTAAGTATGAAACAATTACTTTGCTTGTCATCGGGGGTATAGAAGTTGGGAACATCTTTGTGAAGGAAATATGCCCTAGAGGCAATAATAAAGTTATTATTTATTTCCTCATATCATGATAAATGTTTATTATTCATGCTAGAATTGTATTAACCGAAAACATGATACATGTGTGAATACATAGACAAACATATAGTCACTAGTATGCCTCTACTTGACTAGCTCATTAATCAAAGACGGTTATGTTTCCTAACCATAGACATGTGTTGTCATTTGATTAACGGGATCACATCATTAGGAGAATGATGTGATTGACATGACCCATTCCGTTAGCCTAGCACTTGATCGTTTAGTATATTGCTATTGCTTTCTTCATGACTTATACATGTTCCTGTAACTATGAGATTATGCAACTCCCGTTTACCGGAGGAACACTTTGGGTATACCAAACGTCACAACATAACTGGGTGATTATAAAGGAGTACTACAGGTGTCTCCGAAGGTACATGTTGAGTTGGCGTATTTCGAGATTAGGTTTTGTCACTCCGATTGTCGGAGAGGTATCTCTGGGCCCTCTCGGTAATGCACATCACTATAAGCCTTGCAAGCAATGTGACCAATGAGTTGGTTACGGGATGATGCATTACGTAACGAGTAAAGAGACTTGCCGGTAACGAGATTGAACTAGGTATTGGATACCGACGATCAAATCTCGGGCAAGTAACATACCGATGACAAAGGGAACAACGTATGTTGTTATGCGGTTTGACCGATAAAGATCTTCGTAGAATATGTAGGAACCAATATGGGCATCCAGGTTCCGCTATTGGTTATTGACCGAGAATAGTTCTAGGTCATGTCTACATAGTTCTCGAACCCGTAGGGTCCGCACGCTTAACGTTATGATGACAGTTTTATTATGAGTTTATAAGTTTTGATGTACCGAAGTTTGTTCGGAGTCCCGGATGTGATCACGGACATGACGAGGAGTCTCGAAATGGTCGAGACATAAAGATTGATATATTGGACGACTATATTCGGACACCGGAAGTGTTCCGGACGTTTTCGGAGAAAACCGGAGTGCCGGAGGGTTACCGGAACCCCCCGGGGAGAGATAATGGGCCACATGGGCCTTGGTGGAAAGAGAGAGGGGCGGCCAGGGTGGGCCGCGCGCCCCCTCTCCCTCTGGTCCGAATTGGACTAGGAGGGGGGGGGCGGCGCCCCCCCTCTTTCCTTCCCCCTCTCCCCCTTCCTTCCCCCTCCTAGTAGGAGTAGGAAAGGGGGAGTCCTACTCCTACTAGGAGGAGGACTCCTCCTCCTTGGCGCGCCCACAAGGGCCGGCCGGCCTCCCCCCTTGCTCCTTTATATACAGGGGCAGGGGGGCACCCTAGAACACACAAGTTGATCTACGGATCGTTCCTTAGCCGTGTGCGGTGCCCCCCTCCACCATATTCCACCTCGGTCATATCGTCACGGAGTTTAGGCGAAGCCCTGCGCCGGTAGAACATCATCATCGTCACCACGCCGTCGTGCTGACGGAACTCATCCCCGAAGCTTTGCTGGATCGGAGCCCGGGGATCGTCATCGAGCTGAACGTGTGCTGAACTCGGAGGTGCCGTACGTTCGGTGCTTGGATCGGTCGGATCGTGAAGACGTACGACTACATCAACCGCGTTGTGCTAACGCTTCCGCTTACGGTCTACGAGGGTACGTGGACAACACTCTCCCCTCTCGTTGCTATGCCATCACCATGATCTTGCGTGTGCGTAGGAATTTTTTTGAAATTACTACGTTCCCCAACAGTGGCATCCGAGCCTAGGTTTTATGCGTTGATGTTATATGCACGAGTAGAACACAAGTGAGTTGTGGGCGATACAAGTCATACTGCTTACCAGCATGTCATACTTTGGTTCGGCGGTATTGTGAGATGAAGCGGCCCGGACCGACATTACGCGTACGCTTACGCGAGACTGGTTTCACCGTTACGAGCACTTGTGCTTAAAGGTGGCTGGCGGGTGTCTGTCTCTCTCACTTTAGCTGAATCGAGTGTGGCTACGCCCGGTCCTTGCGAAGGTTAAAACAACACTAACTTGACGAACTATCGTTGTGGTTTTGATGCGTAGGTAAGAACGGTTCTTGCTAAGCCCGTAGCAGCCACGTAAAATTTGCAACAACAAAGTAGAGGACGTCTAACTTGTTTTTGCAGGGCATGTTGTGATGTGATATGGTCAAGACGTGATGCTATATTTTATTGTATGAGATGATCATGTTTTGTAACCGAAGTTATCGGCAACTGGCAGGAGCCATATGGTTGTCGCTTTATTGTATGAAATGCAAACGCCCTGTAATTGCTTTACTTTATCACTAAGCGGTAGCGATAGTCGTAGAAGCAATAGATGGCGTAACGACAACGATGCTACGATGGAGATCAAGGTGTCGCGCCGGTGACGATGGTGATCACGACGGTGCTTCGAAGATGGAGATCACAAGCACAAGATGATGATGGCCATATCATATCACTTATATTGATTGCATGTGATGTTTATCCTTTATGCATCTTATCTTGCTTTGATTGACGGTAGCATTTTAAGATGATCTCTCACTAATTATCAAGAAGTGTTCTCCCTGAGTATGCACCGTTGCGAAAGTTCTTCGTGCTGAGACACCACGTGATGATCGGGTGTGATAGGCTCTACGTTCAAATACAACGGGTGCAAAACAGTTGCACACGCGGAATACTCGGGTTAAACTTGACGAGCCTAGCATATACAGATATGGCCTCGGAACACGGAGACCGAAAGGTCGAGCGTGAATCATATAGTAGATATGATCAACATAATGATGTTCACCATTGAAACTACTCCATCTCACGTGATGATCGGACATGGTTTAGTTGATTTGGATCACGTGATCACTTAGATGACTAGAGAGATGTCTGTCTAAGTGGGAGTTCTTAAGTAATATGATTAATTGAACTTAAATTTATCATGAACTTAGTACCTGATAGTATTTTGCTTGTCTATGTTTGTTGTAGATAGATGGCTCGTGCTGTTGTTCCGTTGAATTTTAATGCGTTCCTTGAGAAAGCAAAGTTGAAAGATGATGGTAGCAATTACACGGACTGGGTCCGTAACCTGAGGATTATCCTCATTGCTGCACAGAAGAATTACGTCCTGGAAGCACCGCTGGGTGCCAGGCCTGCTGCTGATGCAACTGACGACGTTAAGAACGTCTGGCAGAGCAAAGCTGATGACTACTCGATAGTTCAGTGTGCCATGCTTTACGGCTTAGAACCGGGTCTTCAACGACGTTTTGAACGTCATGGGGCATATGAGATGTTCCAGGAGTTGAAGTTAATATTTCAAGCAAATGCCCGGATTGAGAGATATGAAGTCTCCAATAAATTCTATAGCTGTAAGATGGAGGAGAATAGTTTTGTCAGTGAACACATACTCAAAATGTCTGGGTATAATAATCACTTGATTCAACTGGGAGTTAATCTTCCTGATGATAGTGTCATTGACAGAATTCTCCAATCACTGCCACCAAGCTACAAGAGCTTCGTGATGAACTATAATATGCAAGGGATGGACAAGACTATTCCCGAGCTCTTCGCAATGCTAAAAGCCGCGGAGGTAGAAATCAAGAAGGAGCATCAAGTGTTGATGGTTAACAAGACCACCAGTTTCAAGAAAAAGGGCAAAGGGAAGAAGAAGGGGAACTTCAAGAAGAACAGCAAACAAGTTGCTGCTCAAGAGAAGAAACCCAAGTCTGGACCAAAGCCTGAAACTGAGTGCTTCTACTGCAAGCAGACTGGACACTGGAAGCGGAACTGCCCCAAGTATTTGGCGGATAAGAAGGATGGCAAAGTGAACAAAGGTATATGTGATATACATGTTATTGATGTGTACCTTACTAATGCTCGCAGTAGTACCTGGGTATTTGATACTGGTTCTGTTGCTAATATTTGCAACTCGAAACAGGGACTACGGATTAAGCGAAGATTGGCTAAGGACGAGGTGACGATGCGCGTGGGAAATGGTTCCAAAGTCGATGTGATCGCGGTCGGCACGCTACCTCTACATCTACCATCGGGATTAGTTTTAGACCTAAATAATTGTTATTTGGTGCCAGCGTTAAGCATGAACATTATATCTGGATCTTGTTTGATGCGAGACGGTTATTCATTTAAATCAGAGAATAATGGTTGTTCTATTTATATGAGTAATATCTTTTATGGTCATGCACCCTTGAAGAGTGGTCTATTTTTATTGAATCTCGATAGTAGTGATACACATATTCATAGTGTTGAAACCAAAAGATGCAGAGTTGATAATGATAGTGCAACTTATTTATGGCACTGCCGTTTAGGTCATATCGGTGTAAAGCGCATGAAGAAACTCCATACTGATGGGCTTTTGGAATCACTTGATTATGAATCACTTGGTACTTGCGAACCGTGCCTTATGGGCAAGATGACTAAAACGCCGTTCTCCGGAACTATGGAGCGAGCAACTGATTTGTTGGAAATCATACATACTGATGTTTGTGGTCCAATGAATGTTGAGGCTCGCGGCGGGTATCGTTATTTTCTCACCTTCACAGATGACTTGAGCAGATATGGGTATATCTACTTGATGAAACACAAGTCTGAAACATTTGAAAAGTTCAAAGAATTTCAGAGTGAAGTGGAAAATCATCGTAACAAGAAAATAAAGTTTCTACGATCTGATCGTGGAGGAGAATATTTGAGTTACGAGTTTGGTTTACATTTGAAACAATGCGGAATAGTTTCGCAACTCACGCCACCCGGAACACCACAACGAAATGGTGTGTCCGAACGTCGTAATCGTACTTTACTAGATATGGTGCGATCTATGATGTCTCTTACTGATTTACCGCTATCGTTTTGGGGTTATGCTTTAGAGACGGCCGCATTCACGTTAAATAGGGCACCATCAAAATCCGTTGAGACGACGCCTTATGAACTGTGGTTTGGCAAGAAACCAAAGTTGTCGTTTCTTAAAGTTTGGGGCTGCGATGCTTATGTGAAGAAACTTCAACCAGATAAGCTCGAACCTAAATCGGAGAAATGTGTCTTCATAGGATACCCAAAAGAGACCATTGGGTACACCTTCTATCACAGATCTGAGGGCAAGATTTTTGTTGCTAAAATCGGATCCTTTCTAGAGAAGGAGTTTCTCTCGAAAGAAGTGAGTGGGAGGAAAGTAGAACTTGATGAGATAACTGTATCTACTCCCTTGTTGGAAAGTAGTTCATCACAAGAACCGGTTCCTGTGACAACTACACCAATTAGTGAGGAAGCTAATGATATTGATCATGAAACTTCAGATCAAGTTTCTACTGAACCTCGTAGGTCTACCAGAGTAAGATCCGCACCAGAGTGGTACGGTAATCCTATTCTGGAAGTCATGTTACTTGACCATGATGAACCTACGAACTATGAGGAAGCGATGATGAGCCCAGATTCCGCAAAATGGCTAGAGGCCATGAAATCTGAGATGGGATCCATGTATGAGAACAAAGTATGGACTTTGGTTGACTTGCCCGATGATCGGCAAGCCATTGAGAATAAATGGATCTTTAAGAAGAAGACTGACGCTGATGGTAATGTAACTGTCTATAAAGCTCGACTTGTTGCGAAAGGTTTTCGACAAGTTCAAGGGGTTGACTACGATGAGACTTTCTCACCCGTAGCGATGCTTAAGTCTGTCCGAATCATGTTAGCTATTGCTGCATTTCATGATTATGAAATCTGGCAAATGGATGTCAAAACTGCATTCTTGAATGGATTTCTGGAAGAAGAGTTGTATATGATGCAGCCAGAAGGTTTTGTTGATCCAAAAGGTGCTAACAAAGTGTGCAAGCTCCAGCGATCCATTTATGGACTGGTGCAAGCATCTCGGAGTTGGAATAAACGCTTTGATAGTGTGATCAAAGCATATGGTTTTATACAGACTTTTGGAGAAGCCTGTATTTACAAGAAAGTGAGTGGGAGCTCTGTAGCATTTCTGATATTATATGTAGATGACATATTATTAATTGGAAATGATATAGAATTTCTGGATAGCATAAAGGGATACTTGAATAAAAGTTTTTCAATGAAAGATCTAGGTGAAGCTGCTTACATATTGGGCATCAAGATCTATAGAGATAGATCAAGACGCTTAATAGGACTTTCACAAAGCACATACCTTGATAAAATTTTGAAAAAGTTCAAAATGGATCAGGCAAAGAAAGGGTTCTTGCCCGTGCTTCAAGGTGTGAAGTTGAGTCAAACTCAATGCCCGACCACAACAGAAGATAGAGAGAAAATGAAAGATATTCCCTATGCTTCAGCCATAGGCTCTATCATGTATGCAATGCTGTGTACCAGACCTGACGTATGCTTAGCAATAAGTTTGGCAGGGAGGTACCAAAGTAATCCAGGAGTGGATCACTGGACAGCGGTCAAGAACATCCTGAAATACCTGAAAAGGACTAAGGATATGTTTCTCGTATATGGAGGTGACAAAGAGCTAGTCGTAAATGGTTACGTCGATGCAAGCTTTGACACTGATCCGGACGATTCTAAATCGCAAACCAGATACGTGTTTTTATTAAACGGTGGAGCTGTAAGTTGGTGCAGTTCTAAACAAAGCGTCGTGGCGGGATCTACATGTGAAGCGGAGTACATAGCTGCTTCGGAAGCAGCAAATGAAGGAGTCTGGATGAAGGAGTTCATTTCCGATCTAGGTGTCATACCTAGTGCATCGGGACCAATGAAGATCTTCTGTGACAATACTGGTGCAATTGCTTTGGCAAAGGAATCCAGATTTCACAAGAGGACCAAGCACATCAAGAGACGCTTCAATTCCATCCGGGACCAAGTCCAAGTGGGAGACATAGAAATTTGCAAGATACATACGGATCTGAATGTTGCAGACCCATTGACTAAGCCTCTCTCACGAGCAAAACATGATCAGCACCAAGACTCCATGGGTGTTAGAATCATTACTATGTAATCTAGATTATTGACTCTAGTGCAAGTGGGAGACTGAAGGAAATATGCCCTAGAGGCAATAATAAAGTTATTATTTATTTCCTCATATCATGATAAATGTTTATTATTCATGCTAGAATTGTATTAACCGGAAACATGATACATGTGTGAATACATAGACAAACATATAGTCACTAGTATGCCTCTACTTGACTAGCTCATTAATCAAAGATGGTTATGTTTCCTAACCATAGACATGTGTTGTCATTTGATTAACGGGATCACATCATTAGGAGAATGATGTGATTGACATGACCCATTCCGTTAGCCTAGCACTTGATCGTTTAGTATATTGCTATTGCTTTCTTCATGACTTATACATGTTCCTGTAACTATGAGATTATGCAACTCCCGTTTACCGGAGGAACACTTTGGGTACTACCAAACGTCACAACGTAACTGGGTGATTATAAAGGAGTACTACAGGTGTCTCCGAAGGTACATGTTGAGTTGGCGTATTTCGAGATTAGGTTTTGTCACTCCGATTGTCGGAGAGGTATCTCTGGGCCCTCTCGGTAATGCACATCACTATAAGCCTTGCAAGCAATGTGACCAATGAGTTGGTTACGGGATGATGCATTACGTAACGAGTAAAGAGACTTGCCGGTAACGAGATTGAACTAGGTATTGGATACCGACGATCAAATCTCGGGCAAGTAACATACCGATGACAAAGGGAACAACGCATGTTGTTATGCGGTTTGACCGATAAATATCTTCGTAGAATATGTAGGAACCAATATGGGCATCCAGGTTCCGCTATTGGTTATTGACCGAGAATAGTTCTAGGTCATGTCTACATAGTTCTCGAACCCGTAGGGTCCGCACGCTTAACGTTACGATGACAGTTTTATTATGAGTTTATAAGTTTTGATGTACCGAAGTTTGTTCGGAGTCCCGGATGTGATCACGGACATGACGAGGAGTCTCGAAATGGTCGAGACATAAAGGTTGATATATTGGACGACTATATTCGGACACCGGAAGTGTTCCGGACGTTTTCGGAGAAAACCGGAGTGCCGGAGGGTTACCGGAACCCCCGGGGAGAGATAATGGGCCACATGGGCCTTAGTGGAAAGAGAGAGGGGCGGCCAGGGTGGGCCGCACGCCCCCTCTCCCTCTGGTCCGAATTGGACTAGGAGGGGGGGTGGCACCCCCCTCTTTCCTTCCCCCTCTCCCCCTTCCTTCCCCCTCCTAGTAGGAGTAGGAAAGGGGGAGTCCTACTCCTACTAGGAGGAGGACTCCTCCTCCTTGGCGCGCCCACAAGGGCCGGCCGGCCTCCCCCCTTGCTCCTTTATATACAGGGGCAGGGGGGCACCCTAGAACACACAAGTTGATCTATGGATCGTTCCTTAGCCGTGTGTGGTGCCCCCCTCCACCATATTCCACCTCGGTCATATCGTCGCGGAGTTTAGGCGAAGCCCTGCGCCGGTAGAACATCATCATCGTCACCACGCCGTCGTGCTGACAGAACTCATCCCCGAAGCTTTGCTGGATCGGAGCCCGGGGATCGTCATCGAGCTGAACGTGTGCTGAACTCGGAGGTGCCGTACGTCCGATGCTTGGATCGGTCAGATCGTGAATACGTACGACTACATCAACCGCGTTGTGCTAGCGCTTCCACTTACGGTCTACGAGGGTACGTGGATAACACTCTCCCCTCTCGTTGCTATGCCATCACCATGATCTTGCGTGTGCGTAGGAATTTTTTTGAAATTACTACGTTCCCCAACACTTTGTGTGACGAAAATGAAGCATAGCCTAACTATATGATTTTGTAGGGATGAACTTTCTTTTGCCATGTTATTTTGAGAAGACATGATTGCTTTGATTAGTATGCTTTAAGTATTATTATTTTTGTGTCAATATGAACTTTTGTCTTGAATCTTTCGGATCTGAATATTCATATCACAATTAAGAAGATTTACATTGAAATTATGCCAAAGTATCACTCCGCATCAAAAATTCTTTTCTTTATCATTTACCTACTCGAGGATGAGCAGGAATTAAGCTTGGGCATGCTTTATACGTCTCCAACATATCTATAATTTTTGATTGCTCCATGCTACTTTATCTACTGTTTTAGGCAGTATTGGGCTTTATTATCCACTTTTATATTATTTTTGGGACTAACCTATTAACCGGAGGCCCAACCCAGATTTGTTGTTTTATGCCTATTTCAGTGTTTCGAGGAAAAGGAATATCAGACGGAGTCAAAACTGAACGAAATCAACTGGAGAAGTTATTTTTGGAAGGAAACCCACCTAATGGACTTGGACCCCACGTCAGAAGATACGGGAGGTGCTCACGAGGGTGGGGGGCGCGCCCTCCCCCCTGGGCACGCCCCCTGCCTCGTGGGGCCCCCGTAGCTCCACCGACGTTCTCCCTGCACCCATATATACCTACGTACCCTAAAACTTCCAGAACAGAAGATAGATCGGGAGTTCCGCCGCCGCAAGCCTCTGTAGCCACCAAAAACCAATCGGGACCCTGTTCCGGCACCCTGGCGGAGGGGGATCCCATCACCGGAGGCCATCTTCATCATCCCGGTGCTATCCATGACGAGGAGGGAGTAGTTCACCCTCGGGGCTGAGGGTATGTACCAGTAGCTATGTGTTTGATCTCTCTCTCTCTCTCTCTCTCTCTCTCTCTCATGTTCTCTCTCGTGTTCTTCTATGGCACGATCTTGATGTATCCCGAGCTTTGCTATTGTAGTTGGATCTTATGATGTTTCTCCCCCTCTACTCTCTTGTGATGAATTGAGTTTCCCCTTTTGAAGTTATCTTATCGGATTGAGTCTTTTATGAACACTTGATGTATGTCTTGCGTGGGATAACCGTGGTGACAATGGGTTATTATATTGATCCACTTGATGTATGTTTTGGTGATCAACTTGCGGGTTTCGTGACACTCGGGAACCTATGCATAGGGGTTGGCACACGTTCTTGACTCTCCGGTAGTAGCTTTGGGGCACTCTTTGAAGTAATTTTATGTTGGTTGGATGAATCTAAGATTGTGTGATGCATATCATATAATCATGCCCACGGATACTTGAGGTGACAATGGAGTATCTAGGTGGCATTAGGGTTTTGGTTGATTTGTATCTTATGGTGTTATTCTAGTACGAACTCTTTTATATATCGATCTGAAAGAATAGCTTTGTGGTGGTTTCGTACCCGACCATAATCTCTACGTTTGTTCTCCGCTATTAGTGGCTTTGGAGTGACTCTTTGTTGCATGTTGAGGGCTTGTCATATGTTCTATCTATGTTATTATTGTTGAGAAAACTTGCACTAGTGAAAGTATGAACCCTAGGCCTTGTTTCCTATCATTGCAATATCGTTTAAGCTCACTTTTACCGCTCGTTACCTTGCTGTTTTTATTATTTCAGATTACAAAACCCATATCTACTATCTATTTTGCACTTGTATCTTCATCTCTTCGCCGAACTAGTGCACCTATACAATTTACCATTGTATTGGGTGTGTTGGGGACACAAGAGACTCTTTGTTATTTGGTTGCAGGGTTGTTTGAGAGAGACCATCTTCATCTTACGCCTCCTACGGATTGATAAACCTTAGGTTATCCACTTGAGGGAAATTTGCTACTGTCCTACAAACCTGTGCACTTGCAGGCCCAACAACGTCTACAAGAAGAAGGTTGTGTAGTAGACATCATGGCCACGGCAACGACGAGGAGCTTGGCGGTGGTGGTTCGGCCATGTATGCGGAAGAGGAAAGTGGTGCGAGAGGAGAGGGAAAGAACGCTAGGGTTTGGCCTGGGTGGTCGGGGGAGTACTTGTAGGCGACGGGGAGGCGCTGGATGGCCGACACGTGGCCATCCATGGCCATGGACGTGTGAGGGGAAGCCACCCAGCCTCCTGTGAACAGGAGGTGGAAGATGAGAGGGGGAGTTGGGCTGGTTTCAGTTAGATGGGCCAAGTGGAGTAGATTAGGTCTGTTGTTTTGTTTCTCTTTTCTTTTACTCATGCTTTATACTGTTATGTTTCATTTTCTATTTATTATAGTTTTATAAATATAAAACTAGTTCCTAAAATATAATTACTACTTATTCTAATGCCACAATAACTTTCTACCCAAACTAAAATAGTTTCGCAATTATTTAATATTTAAAAGTATTTAGAAATAGTTTTCGCTACCGTTTTATTCATCTAATAGTATTTAAATATTTTATAAAGGTGGGGTTTCTCCACCATAATTACCTATGCATTATTTGGTTCACTCCGAACATTTTAGTTTCAATATTCAAAAACTTTTATTGTTTGCTTGATTTTGGATTTGAATCTGGATTGGTTCTAAACTAACACGAGATTAGCAACAGTAATCAGGGTGACGTGGCATCATTACCAGAGGGTTACTGTAGCTTGAGTACCCGGGCGTCACAATTCTCCTCCACTACAAGAAATCTCATCCTGAGATTTAAGCGGTGGAGTAAGGGGGGAAAAGTGATGCTAGCGAAGACTTAACGAGTCTTCTCGGTCTTGGCTGCCCTTTCAAAGAGGTTGATCCCTTTCGTTGATGTCTTCATTTCTCTGCTTCAAGTCACCATGATCAAGTCGTCTTCCTTTCTTCGGGATCTCCATCGTCCTATGAACGCGACCAAGGGGAGAAACTCCGGAAGAATGCATTCCCACAAAGTTGGGCATCTGACGGTGAACTCAATGGGAAATACACAAGGTACCCCATGAGTTGTATTTTAGTGAATTCGTTGAGTGCAATATACGATGGTACCAAAGTTTCAAACGGGTAGGCAACCATTCGATGACTAGACAGAAGCTGGAATGGGGGTTTGAATAATAAGAATAACATGGTGTTTGATTCCAGGATGAATAATGGTATAGAATTTAGCTCGTGAATCACATACTAAGCCAGGTGCAAAGTATACATTAGAATCCGGGTTGTAAAGAGGAGTCAGGTTTCGATCTAGTGGACCTATGGGTTATGGGCCCACCATGTGGGTTGAAAGTAGAAAGGGTGGTGACATCTTGCATAGCCGCGACAGGGAGGCATGTCAGTGAATAGCTTGTCACTATGCCGGCATCAAAGTCGGTACCAAGGATGGGGGACGAAGAGAGCAATTTTCCTGCTAGTTGAACGAGGCGAACGAATTGGCAAATTTCTCACCCATCGGTGGTTACCAGAATGTCTTCAACAATAGTAACAGGGTCTTACAAACAGAGTGGTACAACAAGGTGCTTACCTAAGCAGGGAATTATCTCTGCTTAGTTAAGACAGATTACAGGAAAGGTTAAACAAAAGAATGGAAAGGAAAACACAATTATCAGATTAAACAGAAAAATGGAAAGGAAAATTGTGATTACACACAATTATTAGGAGTATATCCTTTCCATGGACAAGCAGAACATGACATACAGGGTAGGAAAGCAAGCACCCAACCAATCAGATAAGAGGCAAGGATTAATCAAGATGTTACCCATACAACGGTGTTTGGATAGCTGACCAAGAAACATTTAGTATCGCGCCTCCAATGTTCTTGTTGATGGGCGGGGTATCATAGTCATGCTTCGAGGTAGCAATGATATGGTGTTCCAATCAAGGCCCAGACTTTGGACACACAAATGATCCATCAGGAGCAACTTATAAATTAAGTCTTACAATTTCCTCTAGCAAGAATGGTTATCCTTGCAAAAGAAATTATAAGGATAGGCCCTGCAGCCAGGGGTGCTAGGCATGACATCATATTACCAGGTCATCAAAGGACCAACATCATAACTCCTGGAAAGTTGTCCCAACCATCATATCTGACCGAGATTCAGATCCGATTGGTGTCATGATACCTCAGACTCAGGATGTCCGAGAAGAAAAGGTGCAACACAAATCGACGAAATGACAATGCAAGATTCTTGGGAAATGAACTATGGGAGCGGGTTCCTGAAGCAATAGTTCATCATTAAACCAAGGAGGGGATGAGAAGGTGGCTAATGGACTTAGCATCAACTCATTGAGATTTCCAAAAAGATGGATTTCCACAGTTATGTAAACCAGAAGATAACATTGGTCAGATCAAATGATATGATGATGTATGCTCGAGGAAAACATACACCATTAAACACTGATTGAAAGGTGCACCCGAAATATGGGCTTAGGGAGCACGATCAAGGTTAGAATGGTGATTCAATAACCAACAGTCATTAACTTCAAAACAATAGGGTTGCTAGAAGTATGGAATCCAAGCAACACCGTTCACTTGTTGGTGCCCTGGTTAGAATCAACATGGGGATCAAGAAAGAATGGTGATGGTGTGAAGTATTGCTTGTATCAAGAATTATTAAGAGGTGGAGCAATCCTCGCAACATCCTTGACATAAAAGACAATAATACTTCAAGGTAGAACATAATACAAGCTGGATAGTAAGGCTCTCTAGGTATAACACAAAACACGAACAAGTTTGTGTTGGAGGGAAAGCAATAATGTTGTTGATGATAACACAAATCATCGAGGGGCAAGGATGGTACTTTTCATCATGAATTTGATTGATATTCTGAAATAAGTCAAAATGTAGATGATGATCACGACAAATTTTGTCGAGATATTTCATGAAGATGTAATCGATGAGCAATGACATCAAGCTTGTTGTTTAAGGTGAAAGGGTATGACGAGGAAGATCGACGTAAGGTTACCTCATCGTCGAAAACTATGCTCCGGGAAGGACCAGGTAGCACAGTTAAAATTTAGCACAAAATGATATAGCCGATCCGGCTAGGAACAACGTGATGGAGTACTAAGCTTCTCAACCACAAAGTACTAGGAGTACTAAATCACAGGGGTGATTTGATTCACTAATCTGTGTTCTCGGTTGACGACAACCCAGAACCCTTAGAGTGATTACGACAAGGAAAGACATTACTTCAACAAAGTTAGTAAGATGTGGTGCAATGGTGAGACATCTTCGAGATACCAGGGGGTAATACTCGAAGGTAGAACATGATAGAGGTAGAACCGGGTCATTGATCTATGACAGTAGATATTTCAACCTTGCCAAAAATAGACGAGGAACTGGATTGAATTCCCATCAGATATACCAGATCAGGACATCATGGTCGGAACCATAACTGTAAGGAATCAATTTCAAGAATACCGAAAGAATCATACAGCTGGATAATCATTTGCAAGAAGCTTCCGAGACGGTCTACATCATTTTCATGGGCATGAACACAAAGTTCAAGGTCGACTCCCACTTATTTAATGGATATCATTACATTCACCTCTCGCTTTGATAAAACTGTAGTGTTGGAATTTTACTTGGTAGAACACCAGAAGAGTATGGCTTGTGAAAACTTTCGGGTTCTCACGGATTAGGGGAAGGCATAGGTTTAACCCATCGGGCATCTTAGTAACATATACCACAAGTTTTAAAAGTAAATACACAAGCTCGAAAGCAGAGCATGGTTGCCCAAGCAGAGGATACAATTTACCAAAGGCAATTTGTATCAGGGGAAGGACTCACAAGGTGATTGAATATGAAGGACACTGTCAAATAACAATCCAAAAATGGATCGGGCGATCCACAACAGAGCTGATGTGAGTATCGGTACTCACTCAAAGGAAGAAAGCATGCAGAGGCATCAGATTCAAGAATCACCTGATTAGTCTGATGCTTAAATAGAAAGAAATTATGGTTTCCAAAACGAAGGATCAGAAGCAGACGCTCTGATCAAGGATGGATAAGTTGAAAACACTTAGTTGGACAATCAATAAAGGTTTGAATTGCCGAGAACCAACTCATGTCCGGAATATCGTCTGAGTTGGAAAGATAATTTTAAAAAGGATAACCTATTATCGAGGACTACTAGTCATATGGAATTATCCATAATGCAAGCAGGCAAGAGTTTCAAGAGTAACAGGCTGCAGAGGATTTTTGAAAGATCGAAAAGTATTCAAAAGAATTATGTGAGACACATGAAAAATTGAGAAGAACAGATCCTCAATAAATGTGAGGAAAGGAAAAAAAAGTAAGGGTTTTCATGCGAAATAAAACTGCAAGACAGTAAACTCAAAGGATTCTCGGGACAACGGAGAGTATCTCGAGGCATCTTGTAACAACAAGACCGACGAGGAATGATCAAGAGAATGACAAGTGCATGCAGATATCCATAGGGATATATCAGTGGCAGTGAATTGCAAAGGCGGTGAGCACTAGGGTCTCGGGAAAATATCGAGGGATATCCTCAGAATCTTCCGACGAAGTAGGTGATCTTCCGGAATGAGGGCTCTCTGGGAGAAATAGTTACGAGAACCTAGTGTTAGAGTTAGCAAAACCATTTAACCCAAATAGAAGAGAGATCAGAGTCCCAGAGTATAGACGAGGAGTAAAATATCCTAATACCACCCAAATGGCGACGTGGGCCCGTAAGACACACAACCATGTTAGTAAAAGTTTTTGTAGTGACTAGACTCAACTTCGGCAGGGAGTGTGGAAAGGGGATTCCTATAGGCAGTCAGCTCTGATACCAACTTGTGACGCCCCCGATTCAATCGTACACTAATCATGCACGCAAACATGTACGATCAAGATCAGGGACTCACGGGAAGATATCACAACACAACTCTAAACATAAAGTAAGTCATACAAGCATTATATTATAAGCCAGGGGCCTCGAGGGCTCGAATACAAGTGCTCAAGCATAAACGAGTCAACGGAAGCAACAATATCTGAGTACAGACATAAGTTAAACAAGTTGCCATAAGATGGCTAGCACAAACTGGGATACAGATCGAAAGAGGCACAGGCCTCCTGCTTGGGATCCTCCTAAATTACTCCTGGTCGTCGTCAGCGGCCTATACATAGTAGTAGGCACCTCCAGTGTAGTAGGAGTCGTCGTCGACGGTGGCGTCTGGATCTTGGGCTCCAACGTCTGGTTGCGGCATCCGGGAAGAAGAGGAAAAAGGGGGAAAAGAGGGAGCAAAGCAACCGTGAGTACTCATCCAAAGTACTCGCAAGCAAGGATCCACACTACATATGCATGGGTATATGTGTAAAGAGACAATATCGATGGACTGAACTGCAGAATGCCAGAATAAGAGGGGGATAGCTAGTCCTGTCAAAGACTACGCTTCTGGTAGCCTCCATCTTGCAGCATGCCGAAGAGAGTAGATTGAAGTCCTCCAAGTAGCATCGCATAGCATAATCCTACCCGGCGATCCTCCCCTCATCGCCCTGTGGAAAAGCGATCACCGGGTTGTCTCTGGAACTTGTCTGGGTGTGTTTTATTAAGTATCTGGTTCTAGTTGTCATAAGGTCAAGGTACAACTCCGGGTCGTCCTTTTACCGAGGGACATGGCTATTCGAATAGATAAACTTCCCTGTAGGGGTGCACCACATAACCTAACACGCTCGATCCCATTTGGCCGAACACACTTTCCTGGGTCATGCCCGGCCTCGGAAGATCAACACGTCGTAGCCCCACCTAGGCACAACAGAGAGGTCAGCATGCCAGTCTAAATCCTATGCGCGTAGGGGTCTGGGCCCATCGCCCATTGCACACCTGCATGTTGCGAGGGCGACCGGAAGCAGACCTAGGCCCCTTAATACAAGAGCAGGCTTACGGTCCAATTCGGCGCGCACCGCTCAGTCACTGAAGTCACGAAGGCTTCGGCTGATACCACGACGTCGAGTGCCCATATCTTTTCTGCGTAGTTGGTTAGTGCGTATAGGCCAGTGGCCAGACTCAGATCAAATACCAAGATCTCGTTAAGCGTGTTATTTTGAAGTAACCGCGGACGCCGACCAGGGCCAGGCCCACCTCTCTCCTAGGTGGTCTCAACCTGCCCTGTCGCTCCGCCACATAGTAACAGTCGGGGGCCGTCAGGAACCCAAGCACACCTCTACCGGGATGGAGCCACCTGTCCTTTCAGCCCCCACATTGGAATCACTTGCGGGTACCCAACGAGCCAACCCGACTTTAGACATCATCTGTATAGTATATAGGTATGTATTGTATATACCCGTAATTACCTCCCAAGTGATCACGACCCGATAGTATACCAAGGCAGACTGATGATAACCCACAAGTATAGGGGATCACAACAGTTTTCGAGGGTAGAGTATTCAACCCAAATTTATTGATTCGACACAAGGGGAGCCAAAGAATATTCTCAAGTATTAGCAGCTGAGTTGTCAATTCAACCACACCTGGAAACTTAGTATCTGTAGCAACGTGTTTAGTAGCAAAGTAATATGATAGTGGTGGTAACAGTAACAAAAGTAAAGACAGCAAAAATAATGTTTTTGGTATTTTGTAGTGATTGTAATAGTAGCAACGGAAAAGTAAATAAGCGAGAACCAGTATATGGAAAACTCGTAGGCACCGGATTAGCGATGGATAATTATGCCGGATGTGGTTCGTCATGTAACGGTCATAACATAGGGTGACACAGAACTAGCTCCAGTTCATCAATGTAATGTAGGCATGTATTCTGTATATAGTCATACGTGCTTATGGAAAAGAACTTGCATGACATCTTTTGTCCTACCCTCCCGTGGCAGCGGGGTCCTATTGGAAACTAAGGGATATTAAGTCCTCCTTTTAATAGAGAGCCGGAACAAAGCATTAGCACATAGTGAATACATGAACTCCTCAAACTATGGTCATCACCGGGAGTGGTCCCGATTATTGTCACTTCGGGGTTGCCGGATCATAACACATAGTAGGTGACTATAGACTTGCAAGATAGGATCAAGAACACACATATATTCATGAAAACATAATAGGTTCAGATCTGAAATCATGGCACTCGGGCCCTAGTGACAAGCATTAAGCATAGCAAAGTCATAGCAACATCAATCTCAGAACATAATGGATACTAGGGATCAAACCCTAACAAAACTAACTCGATTACATGATAAATCTCATCCAACCCATCACCGTCCAGCAAGCCTACGATGGAATTACTCACGCACGGCGGTGAGCATCATGAAATTGGTGATGGAGGATGGTTGATGATGACGACGGCGATGAATCCCCCTCTCCGGGGCCCGGAACGGACTCCAGATCAGCCCTCCCGAGAGAGATTAGGGCTTGGCGGCGGCTCCGTATCGTAAAACGCGATGATTTCTTCTCTCTGATTTTTTCTCCCCGAAAGCCAATATATGGAGTTGGAGTTGGCGTCGGAGGGCCACCAGGGGGCCCACGAGGTAGGGGGCGCGCCCAGGGGGGGCGCCCCCCACCCTCGTGAGCAGGGTGTGGCCCCCCTGGTCTTCATCTTTGGCGAGGATTTTTTATTGTTTTTTCTAAGGTGTTCCGTGGAGTTTCAGGTCATTCCGAGAACTTTTATTTTCTGCACATAAAACAACACCATGGCAATTCTGCTGAAAACAGCGTCAGTCCGGGTTAGTTCCATTCAAATCATACAAGTTAGAGTCCAAAACAAGGGCAAAAGTGTTTGGAAAAGTAGATACGACGAGACGTATCAACTCCCCCAAGCTTAAACCCTTGCTTGTCCTCAAGCAATTCAGTTGACAAACTGAAAGAGAAAAAGAAAAACTTTTACAAACTCTGTTTGCTCTTGTTGTTGTAAACATGAAAAGCCAGCATTCAAGTTTCAGCAATTATTATGAACTAACCATACTCACAATAACACGTAGGTCTCACAATTACTCATATCAATAGCATAATCAGCTAGCGAGCCATAATAATAAAACTCGGATGACAACACTTTCTCAAAATAATCATAACATGATATAACAAAATGGTATCTCGCTAGCCCTTTCTGAGACCGCAAAACATAAATGCAGAGCACCTTTAAAGATCAAGGACTGACTAAACATTGTAATTCATGGTAAAAGAGATCCAGTCAAGTCATACCCAATATAAACCAATTATAATGAATGCAAACGACAGTGTGCTCTCCAGCGGGTGCTTTTTAATAAGAAGGGTGATGACTCAACATAAAAGTAAATAGATAGGCCCTTCGCAGAGGGAAGCAGGGATTTGTAGAGGTGCCAGAGCTCGGTTTTGAAATAGAGATAAATTATATTTTGAGCGGCATACTTTCATTGTCAACATAACAACTAAAAGACGACGATATCTTCCATGCTAAACAGATTATAGGCGGTTCCCAAACAGAATGGTAAAGTTTATACTCCCCCTCCTCCACAAGCATCAATCCATGGCTTGCTCGAAACAACGAGTGCCTCCAACATTCAACGGGTCCCAGGGGGAGTTTTGTTTGCAGTTATTTTGATTTAGTTTGCATAAAGCATGGGACTGGGCATCCCGAAGACCAGCCATTTTCTCGTGAATGAGGAGCGGAGTCCACCCCTCTTGAGAATAACCCGCCTAACACGGAAGATAAGGGCAACTCTAGTTGACATATGAGCTATTCGAGCATGCAAAACAGAATGTTTATTTGAAGGTTTAGAGTTTGGCACATACAAATTTACTTGGAACGGCAGGTAAATACCGCATATAGGTAGGTATAGTGGACTCATATGGAACAACTTTGGGGTTTAAGGAGTTTGGATGCACAAGCAGTATTCTCGCTTAGTACAGGTGAAGGCTAGCAAAAGACTGGGAAGCGACCAACTTAGAGAGCGACAACAGTCATAAACATGCATTAAAATTAATTTACACCAAATTCAAGCATGAGTAGGATATAATCCACCATGAACATAAATATCATGAAGGCTATGTTGATTTGATTCAACTACATGCGTGAACATGTGCCAAGTCGAGTCACTCAATTCATTTAAAGGAGGATACCATCCCGTCATACCACATCATAATCATTCTAATAGCATGTTGGCACCCAAGGTAAACCATTATAACTCATAGTTAATCAAGCATGGCACAAGCAACTATAATATCTAAATGTCATTGCAAATATGTTTAGCTGACTCAGGAACGATGAATCATCATATTTACAAAAACAAGAGAGGTCGAGTTCATACCAGCTTTTCTCATCTCTATAAGTCCATCATATATCATCATTATTGCCTTTCACTTGCACGACCAAACGATGTGTATAATAATAAGAGTGCACGTGCATTGGACTAAGCTGGAATCTGCAAGCATTCAACTCAAGAGAGAAGACAAGTAATATGGGCTCTAAGTTAAATAAACAATCATGCATATGAGAGCCACTAAGCATTTTCAATATAGTCTTCTCGACCCCCAAAGAAAGGAAAAGAAATAAAAACTAGTTACACGGGAAAGCTCCCAACAAGCAAAAGAAGAACGAGAAATATTTTTGGGTTTTCTTTTTAGTTACTACAGCAAAGAAATAAACTACTACTAATTTTTTGGTTTTTTCTTAAGGTTTATCAAACACACAAGAGAAAGCAGGAAAAAGAAAATAAACTAGCATGGATATTACAGTGAAAGAGTATGAGCACCAACATCTAGCAATGAGTGTGTGAACATAAATGCAATGTTGGTGGGAAATACGTACTCCCCCAAGCTTAGGCTTTTGGCCTGAGTTGGTCTATTGCCAGGTATAGCCTGGCGGATACCCGGAGGTGAAGCTAGGGTCGTATTGTGACGCAGCGGCTATCACCGCCTGAGCTGTAGCGTGGCGTCGAGCAGCCTCCGCTCTCCTTTCGTACTCATCTACCTCCTCTCTGGTAATAATATATCTTCCTTTTGTCTGAAAATCAAAGAAGGCAGGATCAAGAAGAGCAATATGGACTACATGATGTTTGCTAAAGATTAGTCAATACTGGAGAGGTGGTTCAGTCCTCTCAACAAACTGGTGGGAAACCATAGAATCAAAATCTAAATAAGAAGGGGGTAACTCCATATCACCCTCACGAATGTCTATCTCGAGAAAATTAGCTAAGCGGGTTGCATAAATTCCTCCAAAGAAATCTCCATTATGTCTATTCTGATGCAACGTGCGAGCTACAATGGCTCCCATATGATAAGATTGGTCTCCTAACACAGCACTCCTAAGAATGCTGAGATCAGGGACACACATGTGACATGCTTCATCCTTAGCATTTATGCATCTACCTATGAAGAGAGCAAAATAATGTATAGCAGGAAAGTGAACGCTCCCTATAGTGGCTTGTGTTATATCTCTAGATTCCCCCATAGTTATTCTAGCAAGAAAGTCTCTATATTCAGATTTAGGGGGATCCCTGACATTACCCCAAGATGGAAGTTTGCAAGCAGAAGTGAAGTCCTCTAAGTCCATGGTATAAGATTTGTCATAAAGGTCAAACATGACTGAAGGAGAATTATGCGTAGATGAAAACTCAAACCTCCTCACAAATGAACTTGTGAGATCATGATACTGGGGGCATTTGTCAGCTTCAAAGTCCTCAAGACCGGCGTTACTCAAATATGCACTAAATTCTTCTTTGATTCCCACTTGATTCATAAAATTTTCCGAAGGCCATTCACAGGGCCTCACAGGAGCGTCTCTTGGTGTTTCCTCGTCAGCATCACGTATTGCAAGTCTGGGACCTTGCTTCCTTGAAGAACCACCTTGGAACATCCTCCTAAACATATTGTTTCCTCTGAAAAATTTCTGAAATTTTTAGTAACTTCAAATAAAAGTGAACCAACTTCAATAAAATTGATAGCAACAACTCCCACAAGTGCCTAGGGCCTATATCAAGCATTAGAACTACTTGGAACCATATAAATTTGACATGCAAGCTCAATAACATGGTCACCTATGCAGCACAAATTTGCAATGAATAAAGCACTAGAACAAAAACTAATTGGACCAATGGAGGAGTCACAAACCAAGGAACAATCTCCCCAAGCAGTTTTGTGAGAGGTGCTTTGAGCAAGGAGATTGAAAATCACAACAACGGGGGCTGGAACTCGTGCTTGAGTTGGTTTTTCGTGTTTGTGTGAGGCAGAGGAAGAAGATGGGTGCAGGGATAAGTGGAGGAGGGCCACCATGGGCCCACGAGGTAGGGGGCGCGCCTAGGGGGTAGGGCGCGCCGTCCACCCTCGTGGCCAGGTGGCAACTCCCCCCGCGGTAATTTTTGCACAGTAAATCCTCAAATATTCCCGAAAAATCATATTAAATTGGCATGGCATTCTGAGGACTTTTATTTTCTGGATATTCTTATATTGCACGGATAAGTCAGGAGATAGACAGAAAAATACTATTTTACTTTATTTCTACTAAATAACAGAAAATATAAAGAGGGTACAGAAGGTTGTGCTTCTAGTTTCATCCATCTCGTGATCATCAAAATGAACCCACTAACAAGGTTGATCAAGTCTTGTTAACAAACTCATTCCGAATAATCACGGAACCGGAGAAATTTCGAATAACACCAAGTTACCTCAACGGGGATATGAAAATCCCCAACAATAAGAATATCATACTTTTTCTTGACAGTAGGGAGAGGAAATTCAAAACCTCCAAATATAATCGATGGAATTTTTCCAATAGAGTTGATACTATAAACTTGAGGTTGTTTCCTCAGAAAATGTACCGTGTGCTCATTGCCATTAACATGGAAAGTGGCATTGCCTTTGTTGCAATCAATAACAGCCCCTGCAGTATTAAGGAAAGATCTTCCAAGAATAATAGACATACTATCGTCCTCGGGAATATCAAGAATAACAAAGTCCGTTAAAATAGTAACATTCGCAACTACAACAGGCACATCCTCACAAATACCGACAGGTATAGCAGTTGATTTATCGGCCATTTGCAAAGATATTTTAGTAGGTGTCAACTTATTCAAGTCAAGTCTATGATATAAAGAGAGAGGCATAACACTGACACCGGCTCCAAGATCACATAAAGCAGTTTTAACATAATTTCTCTTAATGGAGCATGGTATAGTGGGTACTCCTGGATCTCCAAGTTTCTTTGGTACTCCACCCTTAAAAGTATAATAAGCAAGCATGGTGGAAATTTCAGCTTCAGGTATCTTTCTTTTATTTGTAATAATATCCTTCATATACTTAGCATAAGGATTTGTTTTGAGCACATCAGTTAATCGCATACGCAAAAAGATGGGTCTAATCACTTCGGCTAAGCGCTCAAAATCCTCATCATCCTTTTTCTTGGATGGTTTCGGAGGAAAAGGCATGGGTTTCTGAACCCATGGTTCCCTTTCTTTACCATGTTTCCTAGCAACGAAGTCTCTTTTATCATAACGTTGATTCCTTGATTGTGGGTTATCAAGATCAACAGCAGGTTCAACTTCTACATCATTATCATTACTAGATTGAGCATCAACATGAACATTATCATTAACATTATCACTAGGTTCATGTTCATCACCTGATTGTGTTCCAGCATCAGAAATAGAGATATCATTCGGATTCTCAGGTGGTTCAGCAATAGGTTCACTAGAAGTTTGCAAAGTCCTATCATTTTTCTTTTTCTTCCTCTTAGAAGAACTAGGTACATCAATATTATTTCTCTGCGAATCTTGCTCGATTCTCTTAGGGTGGCCTTCAGGATACAAAGGTTCCTGAGTCATTCTACCAGTTCTAGTAGCCACTCTAACAGCATAATCATTTTTCTTACTATTCATTTCATCAAGCACTTCTTTCTGAGCTTTAAGTACTTGTTCTACTTGAGTGGTAACAATAGAAGCATGTTTGCTAACAAGTTTAAGTTCACCTCTAATATCAGCCATATAATCACCCAAGTGTTTAATCATAAAGGTATTCTGTTTTAATTGTCTACCAAAATAAGCATTAAAGTCATCTTGCTTAAACATAAAGTCATCAAACTCATCCAAGCACTGACTAGCAATTTTAGTAGGGGGGACTTCAGCTTTATCATATCTATAGAGAGAATTTACCTTCACTACCTGTGTCGGGATATCAGGAGGTTCTTCAGTAAATAAGTAATTGAGATCATATACTTCTTCAACAGGCGGTAAATTAAGGCCATGTATTTCTTCAATAGGAGGTAAATTCTTAACATCTTCAGCTTTAATACCTTTTTCTTTCATAGATTTCTTTGCCTCTTGCATATCTTCGGGACTGAGAAATAGAACACCTTTCTTCTTTGGAGTTGGTTTAGGAATAGGCTCGGTAATTGGCTCTGGAACTGGCTCAGGTGGTGGCTCAGGAGGTGCCCAATTATTTTCATTTGTCAACATATTATTCAATAGAATTTCAGCTTCATCCGGTGTTCTTTCCCTGAAAAGAGAGCCAGCACAACTATGCAGGTAATCTCTGGAAGCATCGGTTAGTCCATTATAAAAGATATCAAGTATTTTAGGTTTCTTAAGAGGATGATCAGGCAAAGCATTAAGTAACTTGAGAAGCCTCCCCCAAGCTTGTGGGAGACTCTCTTCTTCAATTTGCACGAAGTTGTATATTTCCCTCAAAGCAGCTTGTTTCTTATGAGCAGGGAAATATTTAGCAGAGAAGTAATAAATCATATCCTGGGGACTTTGCACACAACCAGGATCAAGAGAATTAAACCATATCTTAGCATCACCCTTTAATGAGAACGGAAATATTTTGAGTAAATAAAGGTAGCACGATCTCTCATTATTAGTAAATAGGGCAGCTATATCATTTAACTTAGTAAGATGTTCCACAACAGTTTCAAATTCATAACCATAAAAAAGATCAGATTCAACCAAAGTAATTATATCTGGATCAACAGAAAAATCATAATAATCCTTATCGGGAACACAAATAGGTGAAGTAGCAAAAGCAGGGTCGGGTCTCATTCTATCTCTAAAAGATTCTTTACTCCATTTAACTAGCAACCCCTTAAGTTCATATCTATCTTGGCAAGCAAAAACAGATGTAGAATATTCAACATAAAAAAGATAACCCTCAGGAATAGCAGGCATATTCTTATCATCACTATCATCATTGTATTCAGGTTCAATAATTTCTCTTTCTCTAGACCTAGCAATTTGCTCATCAAGAAATTCACCAAGGGGCACAGTAGTATCAAGCATAGAAGTAGTTTCATCATAAATATCATGCATAGCAGAAGTGGCATCATCAATAACATGCGACATATCAGAATTCATAGCAGTAGTAGGTTTAGGTGTCGCAAGCTTACTTATAACATAAGGAGAATCTAGTGCAAGGCTAGATGGCAGTTCCTTACCTCCCCTCGTAGTTGAGGGCAAAATAGTAGTTCGATCATCTTTCCAGTTCTTCATAGTGTCCAACAGATATAAATCCCAAGTGACTCAAAGAATAGAGCTATGCTCCCCGGCAACGGCGCCAGAAAAAGGTCTTGATAACCCACAAGTATAGGGGATCGCAACAGTTTTCGAGGGTAGAGTATTAAACCCAAATTTATTGATTCGACACAAGGGGAGCCAAAGAATATTCTCAAGTATTAGCAGCTGAGTTGTCAATTCAACCACACCTGGAAACTTAGTATCTGCAGCAAAGTGCTTAGTAGCAAAGTAATATGATAGTGGTGGTAACGGTAACAAAAGTAAAGACAACAAAAGTAATGTTTTTGATATTTTGTAGTGATTGTAACAGTAGCAACGAAAAAGTAAATAAGCGAGAACCAGTATATGGAAAACTCGTAGGCACCGGATTAGCGATGGATAATTATGCCGGATGCGGTTTGTCATGTAACGGTCATAACATAGGGTGACATAGAACTAGCTCCAGTTCATCAATGTAATGTAGGCATGTATTCCATATATAGTCATACGTGCTTATGGAAAAGAACTTGCATGACATCTTTTATCCTACCCTCCCGTGGCAGCGGGGTCCTATTGGAAACTAAGGGATATTAACGCCTCCTTTTAATAGAGAGCCGGAACAAAGCATTAGCACATAGTGAATACATGACCTCCTCAAACTATGGTCATCACCGGGAGTGGTCCCGATTATTGTCACTTCAGGGTTGCCGGATCATAGCACATAGTAGGTGACTATAGACTTGCAAGATAAGATCGAGAACACATATATATTCATGAAAACATAATACGTTTAGATCCGAAATCATGGCACTCGGGCCCTAGTGACAAGCATTAAGCATAGCAAAGTCATAGCAACATTAATCTCAAAACATAATGGATACTAGGGATCAAACCCTAACAAAACTAACTCGATAACATGATAAATCTCATCCAACCCATCACCGTCCAGCAAGCCCACGATGGAATTACTCACGCACGGCGGTGAGCATCATGAAATTGGTGATGGAGAATGGTTGATGATGACGACGGCGATGAATGCCCCTCTTCGGAGCCCCGAACGGACTCCAGATCAGCCCTCCGAGAGAGATTAGGGCTTGGCGGTGGCTCCGTATCCTAAAACGCGATGATTTCTTCTCTCTGATTTTTTTCTCCCCGAAAGCCAATATATGGAGTTGGAGTTGGCGTCGGAGGGCCACCAGGGGGCCCACAGTAAGGGGGCGCGCCCAGGGGGGGTGCGCCCTCCACCCTAGTGAGCAGGGTGTGGGCCACCTGGTCTTCATCTTGGGCGAGGATTTTTTATTGTTTTTTCTAAGGTGTTCCATGGAGTTTCAGGTCATTCCGAGAACTTTTATTTTCTGCACATAAAACAACACCATGGCAATTCTGCTGAAAACAACGTCAGTCTGGGTTAGTTCCATTCAAATCATACAAGTTAGAGTCCAAAACAAGGGCAAAAGTGTTTGGAAAAGTAGATACGACGGAGACGTATCAACTGACAAGAATGTAGGGCCAATGATGATAAACTAGCATCCTATACTAAGCATTTAGGATTGCAGGTAAGGTATCAACAACTGTAGCAACAATGACAGGCTATGCAACAGAATAGGATCAATCAAAACAGTAACATGCTATACTACTCTAATGCAAGCAGTAGAGAGAAGAATAGGCGATATCTGGTGATCGGGGGGGGGGGGGGGGCTTGCCTGGTTGCTCTGGCAAGAAGGAGGGGTCGTCAACTCCGTAGTCGAACTAGGCAGCAGCAGCGTTGGTCTTGTAGTCTACCAGAGAGAAGAGGGGGAAGAAACAATGAATACAATGCAAATAGATGCATAACGATGCATGACATAACAAGTAACGGTGCCAGGTGTGCCCTAACGAAGTAGGAGGTGATACCGGTGAAGGGGGGAAACATCCGGGAAAGTATCCTGGAGTTTCGCATTTTCGGACAAATGAATCGGAAGGGAAAAATTGCGTGTTCGCTATGCTAGGGATGTGTGGTGGACAAACGGGTTGCGTATTCGGATTCGTCTCATCGATCTGAGCAACTTTCATGTACAAAGTTTTTTCAACAGAGCTACGGTTTATTTTATATTAATTTTCAAAATTTTAAATCATATTTAGAAATAACAGAATTAATTTAATTCGAAAATGTTTATTGCGTCATCATGACATCAGCGTGACGCCAGCAGTCAGCGTTGACCGTTGACCGGTCAAACAGGGCAGTGGGGCCCGTCTGTCATTGACCGTGATTAACTAAAATAGATCAATTAGTTTAATTAGTGATTAGGTTAGTCTAATCAGGATTAATTAAGTTAATTAATTTAGATAAGTAATTAATTAATTATTATTTTTTATTCTCTCTTTTTTATAATTCCCTTTTTTAAAAAACAAGGGCGTGGGGGCCCCATTGGGCAGTGGCCCATAGGGCCAAACGGGTACCCGGGCGAGCGGTTACTAGGCGCGAGCGCCCATCGTGGGCGAGGCCATGGCCTCGGCTGGGATTCCCCCCGGCCGACATGCACGACACAACAGACACCGATGGCCGGAGCCAGGGAGGCGGCGGAGGGGTGGCCGGAGCGGCAGCGAAAGGTGTCGCCGGAGAGGGACCGCGCGGACGGGCAGCGCATGCCGCAGGGGGCGACGGGCGCGGCCGGCGCTATTGTCGGCACGCGCGGGATGAGCACCGGCGCCCTGCGGCGTCGCGCGCGAGCAGGGAGGCGACTGGGGGCGCGGCCACATGCGCAGGGGGTGAGCATGGGGGAGGAGGCGTGCGGGCAAGGGAGGTCTCCGGCAGGTGCGGCGAGGCGTGCGGGCAGACATCATCGGTAGTGGAAGGGGACTAGGCTGGGCGCGAGGCAGTAGCAGCAGCACACACACAGGAGGGAAGCAAGGCGCGGGTGGCGCATGCACAGGGCATCGGCGGCGCTAGCAGCGGCGGGTTGGCCGGAGGTGGCTGGTGGCAATAGCAGCGACAAGCAGAGCAGGGGCCGGAGCTCGGATGTGCGCGAGTGTGGTGCTGCAGCTCGAATTCGAGCAAGCGAAGCAGCTAGGTGGCGTCTACGGACCACCACGAGCACACTTGTGTGCTCGATTTGGCCCAGGTCATGCGCTGTCCATGACGACGACATGGCCGGAGGCAGGGAGCTTGCGGTCATGGCGGAGCTATGCCCTAGAGGACGAAAGAGAAGGCGAGTATAAGGGGGAAAGGTGCGGGGGCTCACAATGGTCGCAGAGTAGGGGACGGCGAGGCTGGGGATGACTTGTGTCGCGGCAAATTGGCGACGAGTAGCTCCGGGCACCGAGGACGAAGATGGGATGATGGCGACGAGTTGGGGCAGCGAGGCGACGAACCCAAGGGGTGGAGAGGACCAGCGCGATGTGTCGGTTCTTCTGCTCATGCTAGTTCCAAGAGGGGAGGCCGGTGGCCACGGCAAGGACGAAGAGCTTAGCGGTGGTGGTTCGGCCATGTATGCGGAAGAGGAAAGCGGCGCAAGGGGAGAGGAAAAGAACGCTAGGGTTTGGCCTGGGTGGTCGAGGGAGTACTTGTAGGCGATGGGGAGGCGCTGGATGGCCGGCACGTGGCCATCCATGGCCATGGACGTGTGAGGGGAAGCCACCCAGCCTCCTGTGAACAGGAGGTGGAAGATGAGAGGGGGAGTTGGGCTGGTTTCAGTTAGATGGGCCAAGTGGAGTAGATTAGGTCTGTTGTTTTGTTTCTCTTTTATTTTACTCATGCTTTATACTATTATGTTTTATTTTCTATTTATTATAGTTTTATAAAATATTAAACTAGTTCCTAAAATAGAATTACTACTTATTCTAATGCCACAATAACTTGCTACCCAAACTAAAATAGTTTCACAATTATTTAATATTTAAAAGTATTTAGATAATAGTTTTCGCTACCGTTTTATTCATCTAATAGTATTTAAATATTTTATAAAGGTGAGGTTTCTCTACCATAATTACCTATGCATTATTTGGTTCACTCCGAACATTTTAGTTTCAATATTCAAAAACTTTTATTGTTTGCTTGATTTTGGATTTGAATCTGGATCGGTTCTAAACTAACACGAGATTAGCAACAGTAATCGGGGTGACGTGGCATCATTACCAGAGGGTTACTGTAGCTTGATTACCCGGGCGTCACACTTTCGCTTGCCTCTTGTGTGCTCATGTGTTAGATCGTTTATCTTGTCGTCATGGCTAGTCCTCCTATCATCGTTATTACTCCCGAGCATGAAGTTCTCAATTTTAAACAAAAGGGGGGGGGAATTTAAAAGATGCTTGGCATAGAATTTGCAATGCCTAAAATAGATCTACTAGGAAGCTTTCTACTTCCGTTCTTCTTCACAATTTCTATGTAGGCATTACTCCTTGGAATAGATGCATTCTTGATACCATTACCGGAGGGAATTTTTTGGGTAGCCATACCTTTGATGCTTATAATGCTATGTTAGATTTGTTTGGTCCACCACCTCTCTTGGTTAATGGAACTATGTTAACTTTAGAACATGTGATGAAAAGGCTTGAAGTTATTGAAAATAAAGTTGCTACTTTTGAGTTCATTAAAAAATTAGATAAAAAGATCCACAACCAAATTACCCAATATGGATCTAAGGTTGGAATTATTCTGAATTTTTTTAAAGAGAAATAACCTATAATTAACGAAAGAATAGATCTAGATTCTACAAGAATCGGTAAACTTGAGGTTATTATTACCAACTTAGGGTCTGCCTTTTCATCCTTGAAAAATACTCCAACTCCTCCTACCAAAATTGTCAAATTTATGTATGTTCCTAAAAATAAGGGTGAATCTTCTAGTAAGGAAAATGCGAATCTCAAATCAATACGTGTTCATCCCAACTTTCTCGCTATCATTAAGGAACCTTTTGCTACAAATGAATTTCTTGATTTCTTGCCTAGGAGTTTAATCGTTGCTAAAAAAAGAAACTCCTAAGGGTTGTAAGTGATCTATTGATAAATTGAATACCAAAGATGGCAATACCTAGATCTATTCTCGCTTTTAGGCCTAGCTAGGGGCGTTAAACGATAGCGCTTGTTGGAAGGCAACCCAATTTTATTTTTGTTCTTTGCTTTTTTGCTTCTGTTTAGTAATAAATAAATCATATAGCCTCTGTTTAGATGTGGTTTTATGTTTTAATTAGTGTTTGTGCCAAGTAGAACCTATAGGATCATCTTGGGTGATAGTTAATTTGATTCTGCTGAAAAACAGAAACTTTTACGCGCACGAGAATAATTTTAATAAATCACAGAAACGTGATTTTTAGTTTATTATTTTTTCAGTAGATCGATAGACAAATTGCCTAGGACTTTCGATTTTGGTAGGATTTTAAGAGTTCTAGAAGTATTCGAAAGTTACAGATTGCTACAGACCGTTCTGTTTTTGACAGATTCTGTTTTTCGTGTGTTGTTTGATTATTTTGATGCATCTATGGCTAGTATCGGGGGGTATGAACCATAGAGAAGTTGGAATACAGTAGGTTTAACACCAATATAAATAAAGAATGAGTTCATTACAGTACCTTAAGTGGTGGTTTTTATTTCTTGCACTAACGGAGCTGATGAGATTTCCTGTTGAGTTTTGTGTTGTGAAGTTTTCAAGTTTTGGGTAAAGATTTGATGGACTATTTAATAAGGAGTGGCAAGAGATTAATCTCGGGGATGCCCATGGCACCCCAAGATAATCCAAGGACAACCAAAAGCCTAAGCTTGGGGATGCCCCGGAAAGCATCCCCTCTTTTGTCTTCGTCTATCGGTAACTTTACTTGGAGCTATATTTTTATTCACCACATGATATGTGTTTTTCTTTGAGCGACTTATACGATATGAGTCTTTGCTTTTTAGTTTACCACAATCATCCTTGCTGTACACACCTTTTGGGAGAGAAACACATGATTTAGAATTTATTAGAATACTCTATGTGCTTCCCTTATATCTTTTGAGCTAGACAGTTTTGCTCTAGTGCTTCACTTATGTCTTTTAGAGCACGGCGGTGGTTTTATTTTGTAGAAATTATTGACCTCTCATGCTTCACTTATATTATTTTGAGAGTCTTTTAGAACAGCATGGTATTTTCTATGGTTATAAAATGGGTCCTAGAATGATGGGCATCCAAGTTGGGTATAATAAAAACTATCATAGGAAGTGAATTCGATGCTATGATCAATTTGATGCTTGATAATTGTTTTGAGATATAAAGGTGGTAATATTAGAGTCATGCTAGTTGGGTGCTACGTCTGGAGCTTGTGTTGGTTTTCCTTGAAGAGGAAAGGGTGATGCAGCAATAGTAGCGTAAGTATTTCCCTCAGTTTTTGAGAACCAAGGTATCAATCCAGTAGGAGGCTCCTCAAAAGTCCCACGCACCTACACAAACAAACAAAGAACTCGTAACCAACACAATAAAGGGGTTGTCAATCCCTTGACGGCCACTTGCGAAAGTGAGATCTGATAGAGATAATATGTTAAGATAAATATATTTTTGGTATTTTATAATATAGATGGGAAAAGTAAAGATGCAAATAAAAGTAGATGGAAAACTTATATGATAAAAGATAGACCCGGGGGCCATAGGTTTCACTAGTGGCTTCTCTCAAGATAGCATAAGTATTATGATGGGTGAACAAATTACTGTCGAGCAATTGATAGAAAAGCGAATAATTATGAGATTATCTAGGCATGATCATGTATATAGGCATCATGTCCGCGACAAGTATACCGACTCCTCCCTGCATCTACTACTATTACTCCACACATCGACCGCTATCCAGCTTGCATCTAGAGTATTAAGTTCATAAGAACAGAGTAACGCATTAAGAAAGATGACATGATGTAGAGGGATAAACTCATGCAATATGATATAAACCCCACCTCTTCATCCTCTATGGCAACAATACAATACGTGCCTTGCAACCCCTATTGTCACTGGGTAAGGACACCGCAAGATTGAACCCAAAGCTAAGCACTTCTCCCATTGCAAGAAAGATCAATCTAGTAGGCCAAACCAAACTGATAATTCGAAGAGACTTGCAAAGATAACTCAATCATACATAAAAGAATTCAGAGGGGATTCAAATATTTCTCATAGATAAACTTGATCATAAACCCACAATTCATCGGATCTCGACAAACACACCGCAAAAAGAGTTACATCGAATAGATCTCCACAAGAGAGGGGGAGAACATGGTAGAGATCCAAAAAGAGAGAAGAAGCCATCTAGCTAATAACTATGGACCCGAAGGTCTGTGGTAAACTACTCACAACTCATCGGAGAGGCTATGGTGTTGATGTAGAAGCCCTCCATGGTTGATTCCCCCTCCGGCGGAGCGCCGACAAAGGTCCAAGATGGGATCTCGCGGATACAGAAGGTTACGGCGGTGGAAATTGTTTTTTGTTGGCTCCCTGGATGTTTTCGGGGTACGTGGGTATATATAGGAGGAAGAAGTAGGTCGGTGGCCGCCCGAGGGGCCCACGAGATAGGGGGCCACACCCTATAGGTGTGGGCGCGCCCTCCACACTCGTGGTTTGCACTCCAAGTCCTATGGATCATGTTCGTTCCAAAAATCACGCTCCCGAAGGTTTCATTCCGTTTGGACTCTGTTTGATATTCCATTTCTTCGAAATACTGAAATAGGCAAAAAACAGCAATACGGGCTGGGTCTCCGGCTAGTAGGTTAGTCCCAAAAATGATATAAATGTGTAGAATAAAGCCCATAAACATCCAAAAGGGGTAATATAATAGCATGGAACAATCAAAAATTATAGATACGTTGGAGACGTATCAAGCATCCCCAAGCTTAATTCCTGCTCGTCCTCGAGTAGGTAAATGATAAAAAATTATAGATACGTTGGAGACGTATCAAGCATCCCCAAGCTTAATTCCTGCTCGTCCTCGAGTAGGTAAATGATAAAAACAGAATTTTTGATGTGGAATGCTACCTAGCATAATTCTCAATGTATTTTTCTTTATTGTGGCATGAATGTTCAGATCCAAATGATTCAAAATAAAAGTTCATATTGACATAATAAATAGTAATACTTCAAGCATACTAATCAAAGCAATCATGTCTTGTCAAAATAACATGGCTAAAGAAAGTTATCCCTACAAAATCATATAGTCTGGCTGTTGCTCTATCTTCATCACACATAGTATTTAATCATGCACAACCCTGATGACAAGACAAGCAATTGTTTCATACTTTAGTAATCTCAAACTTTTTCAACTTTCACGCAATACATGAGCGTGAGCCATGGACATAACACTATATGTGGAATAGAATGGTGGTTGTGGAGAAGACAAAAAGGGAGAAGATAGTCTCACATCAACCAGGCGTATCAACGGGCTATGGAAATGCCCATTAATAGATATCAATGTGAGTGAGTAGGGATTGCCACGCAACGGATGCACTAGAGCTATAAATGTATGAAAGCTCAACAAAAGAAACTAAGTGGGTGTGCATCCAACTCGCTTGGTCACGAAGACCTAGGGAATTTTGAGGAAGCCCATCATTGGAATATACAAGCCAAGTTCTATAATGAAAAATTCCCACTAGTATATGAAAGTGACAACATATGAGACTCTCTATCATGAAGATCATGGTGCTACTTTGAAGCACAAGTGTGGTAAAAGGATAGTAGCATTGTCCCTTCTCTCTTTTCTCTCATTTTTTCTCTTTTTTTTTCTTTTTTTTCTTTCTTCTTTTTTTCTTTGACCTTTCTTTTTTTTTGGCCTTTCTCTTTTTTTTGTAAAGTCCGAAGTCTCATCCCGACTTGTGGGGGAATCAAAGTCTCCATCGTCCTTTCCTCACTGGGACAATGCTCTAATAATGAAGATCATCACACTTTTATTTACTTACAACTCAAGAATTACAACTCAAAACTTAGAACAAGATATGACTCTATATGAATGCCTCCGGCGGTGTACTGGGATATGCATTGAATCAAGAGTGACATGTATGAAAATTATGAAGGTGGCCTTGCCACAAATACGATGTCAACTACATGATCATGCAAAGAGCAATATGACAATGATGATGCGTGTCATATAAATGGAATGATGGAAAGTTGCATGGCAATATATCTCGGAATGGCTATGGAAATGCCATAATAGGTAGGTATGGTGGCTGTTTTGAGGAAGGTATATGGTGGGTGTATGGTACCGGTGAAAGTTGCGCGGCACAAGAGAGGCTAGCAATGGTGGAAGGGTGAGAGTGCGTATAATCCATGGACTCAACATTAGTCAAAAGAACTCATATACTTATTGCAAAAATCTACAATTCATCAAAAACAAAGTATTACGCGCATGCTCCTAGGGGGATAGATTGATAGGAAAAGACCATCGCTCGTCCCCGACCGCCACTCATAAGGAAGACAATCAATAAATAAAATTGTGCTCCAACTTCATCACAAAGCGGTTCACCATACGTGCATGCTACGGGAATCACTAACTTCAACACAAGCATTCTTTAAATTCATAATCACCCAAGTAGCATGACTTTAATATCACTACCTCCATATCTCAAAACAATTATCAAGTATCAAATTGATCATAGCATCCAATTTACTTCCTATGATAGTTTTTATTATACCCAAGTTGGATGCCTACCATTCTAGGACTAATTTTATAACCACAGCAAATACCATGCTGTTCTAAGAGACTCTCAAAATAATATAAGTGAAGCATGAGAGACTAGCAATTTCTACAAATTTAAGCCACCGCCGTGCTCTAAAAGATATAAGTGAAGCACTAGAGCAAAAAACTATCTAGCTCAAAAGATATAAGCGAAGCACATAGAGTATTCTAATAAATTTCAATCTAGTGGGATTCTCTCAAAAGGTGTGTACAGCAAGGATGATTGTGGTAAACTAAAAAGCAAATAATAATATCATACACGACGCTCCAAGCAAAACACATATCATGTGGCGAATAAAAATATAGCTCCAAGTAAAGTTACCAATGAACGAAGACAAAAGAAGGGATGCCTTCCCGGGGCATCCCCAAGCTTAGGATTTTGGCTACTCTTGAATATCTTGGGGTGCCATGGGCATCCCCAAGCTTAGACTTTTGCCACTCCTTATTCCATAGTCCATCAAATCTTTACCTAAAACTTGAAAACTTCACAACACAAAACTCAACAGGAAATCTCATAAGCTCCGTTAGTGAAAGAAAACAAAACCACCACATAAGGTACTGTAAGGAACTCATTATTTATTTATATTGGTGTTAAACCTACTGTATTACAAGTTCTCTATGGTCCATACCACTTAATACTAGCCATAGATGCATGAAAATAAGCAAACAACACACGAAAAACAGAATCTGTCAAAAACAGAACAGTCTGTAGCAATCTGTAAGCAAAGTTCTGGAACTCTAAAAATCCTACAAAAATAGGAAATCCTGGACAATTTGTCTATTGATCTACAGCAAAACGAATCAACGCAAAATCACGTTTCTGTGATTTAACAAAACTAAATTCGTGTGCGCAAAGTTTCTGTTTTCCAGCAGAATCAAATTAACTATCATCATAGGTTATCCTATAGGTTCTACTTGGCACAAACACTAATTAAAACATAAAAACACATCTAAACAGAAGGTAGATGCAAAATTTATTACTAAACAGAAACAAAAACAAAAAACACAAATAAAATTGGGTTGCCTCCCAACTAGCGCTATCGTTTAACGCCCCTAGCTAGGCATTAAAGTGAAGATATATCTAAGTAGTGACATCTTTGGCACTCAATTCATAAGTAGCTCGCATGATAGATTCATAAGGTAATTTGACTTTCTTTCTTGGAAAGTGCTCCATGACTTTCCTTAATGGAAATTGGAATCTGATATTCCATTCCTTCATATCAATAATCACGCCAATCATTCTAAGGAAAGGTCTACCAAGAATAATAGGGCAAGAAAGATTGCAATCTATATCAAGAACGATAAAATCTATGGGCACCAAATTTCTATTTGCAACAATGAGAATATCATTGATCCTTCCCATTGGCTTTTTGATGGTGGAATCCGCAAGGTGCAAATTTAAAGAGCAATCATCAAGATCATGGAAACCTAGAATATCACATAAAGTTTTTGGAATCGTGGAAACACTAGCACCCAAATCACACAAATCAGAACACTCATGATCTTTAATTTTGATCTTTATAGTAGGTTACCACTCATCATTAATTTTTCTAGGTATGGAAACTTCCAAATTAAGTTTTTCATCATAAGATTGCATCAAGGCATCAACGATATGTTTGGTAAAAGATTTATTTTGGCTATAAGAATGAGGAGAATGAACAACGGATTGCAACAAGGAAATACAACCTTCTAAAGAACAATTATCATAATCAAATTCCTTGAAACCTGAGATAGTGGGTTCAATGCTATATTAAGTCATGACCTCTCCAATCCCACTTTTACCAAATTTAGCATCAAGATCTAAAACCTCCGAATTATTGGGATGCCTTCTAACTAAAGTTGACTCATCTCCAGTCCCATTATTGTTAAGATTCATATTGCAAAACAAAGATCTAATAGGGGATACATCAATAACTTTAAGATCTTCATCATTATTTTCACCTAACTTTTCTGGTTTGGCAGCCATCTTATTGACTAAGGTAGCTTGCTTATCAGAAATTTTGGCTATAGAATTTTCAAGTCGGGTAATATGAGAGTTCAAACCATAAAATTCTTTAGACATATCATCAAGCTCCTTATTCATAAATCCCTAAAAACCTTTTTGTTCTTTAAGCTCTTTTCTGAAGAAATTATTATGCTCAAATTGCAAAATCATAAAGCTTCTAATATTTGATTCAATCTCTTCCAACCTTCTAAGAAGGAGGTCGATACTCTTAGGAAAATCCATAAGGACAAACAGACACACAAGCAAACAGAAAAAAGCAAACGAAAGAGAGAGAGAGGAGGATTGGGAAAGAGAGGGCAAATAAAACGGCAAGGGTGAAGTGGGGGACAGGAAAACGAGAGGCAAATGGCAAATAGAGTAAATGCGAGGGAGATGAGTTTGTGATGGGTACTTGGTATGTCTTGACTTGAGCGAAGACCTCCCCGGCAACGGCGCCAGAAATCCTTCTTGCTACGTCTTGAGCTTGTGTTGGTTTTCCTTGAAGAGGAAAGGGTGATGCAGCAATAGTAGCGTAAGTATTTCCCTTAGTTTTTGAGAACCAGAGAACCAAGGTATCAATCCAGTAGGAGGCTCCTCAAAAGTCCCACGCACCTACACAAACAAACAAAGAACTCGCAACCAACACAATAAAGTGGTTGTCAATCCCTTCACGGCCACTTGCGAAAGTGAGATCTGATAGAGATAAAATGATAAGATAAATATATTTTTGGTATTTTATAATATAGATTGGAAAAGTAAAGATGCAAATAAAAGTAGATGGAAAACTTATATGATAAAAGATAGACCCGGGGGCCATAGGTTTCACTAGTGGCTTCTCTCAAGATAGCATAAGTATTACGGTGGGTGAACAAATTACTGTCGAGCAATTGATAGAAAAGCGAATAATTATGAGATTATCTAGGCATGATCATGTATATAGGCATCACGTCCGCGACAAGTAGACCGAATCCTGCCTGCATCTACTACTATTACTCCATCGACCGCTATCTAGCATGCATCTAGAGTATTAAGTTCATAAGAACAGAGTAATGCATTAAGAAAGATGACATGATGTAGAGGGATAAACTCATGCAATATGATATAAACCCCACCTTTTTATCCTCGATGGCAACAATACAGTACGTGCCTTGCAACCCCTATTGTCACTAGGTAAAGACACCACAAGATTGAACCCAAAGCTAAGCACTTCTCCCATTGCAAGACAGATCAATCTAGTAGGCCAAACCAAACTGATAATTCGAAGAGACTTGCAAAGATAACTCAATCATACATAAAAGAATCCAGAGGAAATCCAAATATTTCTCATAGATAAACTTGATCATAAACCCACAATTCATCGGATCTCGACAAACACATTGCAAAAAGAGTTACATCGAATAGATCTCCACAAGAGAGGGGGAGAACATGGTATTGAGATCCAAAAATAGAGAAGAAGCCATCTAGCTAATAGCTATGGACCCGAAGGTCTGTGGTAAACTACTCACAACTCATCGGAGAGGCTATGGTGTTGATGTAGAAGCCCTCCATGGTCGATTCCCCCTCCGGTGGAGCGCCGGCGAAGGCTCCAAGATGGGATCTCGCGGATACAGAAGGTTACGACGATGGAAATTGTTTTTCGTTGGCTCCCTAGATGTTTTTGGGGTACGTGGGTATATATAGGAGGAAGAAGTAGGTCGGTGGCCGCCTGAGGGGCCCACAAGATAGGGGGCGCGCCCTGTAGGGGTGGGCGCACCCTCCACCCTTGTGGCCGCCTTGGCTGCTTCTTGGCTTGCATTCCAAGTCCTTTGGATCACGTTCGTTCCAAAAATCACGCTCCCGAAGGTTTCATTCCATTTGGACTCCGTTTGATATTCCTTTTCTTCGAAATACTGAAATAGGCAAAAACATCAATACGGACTGGGTCTCCGGTTAGTAGGTTAGTCCCAAAAATGATATAAATGTGTAGAATAAAGCCCATAAACATCCAAAAGGGGTAATATAATAGCATGGAACAAATAAAAATTATGGATACGTTGGAGACGTATCATTGGGTAATTATGAAATTGAGGAATACTTGTGTTGAAGTTGTCAAGTCCCATAGCATGCACGTATGGTAAAAGTGGTGTAACAAATTTGTTGCATGGGGTGCTCTTTTGATTGCCTTCCTTATGTGTGGAGGTCGGGAGCGCGCGGTGGTTAACTCCTACCAACCTCCCCCCTAGGAGCATGCGTAGTAGTACTTTGCTTCGAGGGCTAATAAAACTTTTGCAATAAGTATATGAGTTCTTTATGACTAATGTGAGTCCATGGATTATACACACTCTTACCCTTCCATCATTGCTAGCCTCTTCGGTACCGTGCATTGCCCTTTCTCACCTTGAGAGTTGGTGCAAACTTCACTGGTGCATCCAAACCCCGTGATACGATACGCTCTATCACACATAAACCTCCTTATATCTTCCTCAAAACAGCCACCGTACCTACCTATTATGGCATTTCCATAGCCATTCTGAGATATATTGTCATGCAACTTTCCACCATTTCGTTTATCATGACATGCATCATCATTTGTCATATTTCCTTGCATGATCATGTAGTTGACATCGTATTTGTGGCAAAGCCACCATGCATAATTTTTCATACATGTCACTCTTGATTAATTGCCCATCCCGGTACACCGCGGGAGGCATTCATATAGAGTCATACCTTGTTCTAGTATCGAGTTGTAATTCTTGAGCTGTAAATAAATAGAAGTGTGATGATCATCATTATTAGAGCATTGTCCCTTATAAAAAAAGAAAGGCCAAATAAAAAAAAGGAAAGGCCAATAAAAAAAAGAGAAGGGCCAAATAAAAAAAGAAAAAAAGGCCCAAAAAAAGGGGGACAATGTTACTATCCTTTTTCCACACTTGTGCTTCAAAGTAGCACCATGATCTTCATGTTAGAGAGTCTCTTATGTTGTCACTTTCAATTACTAGTGGGAATTTTCATTATAGAACTTGGCTTGTATATTCCAAGGATGGGCTTCATCAAATTGCCCTAGGTCTTCGTGAGCAAGCAAGTTGGATGCACATCCACTTAGTTTCTTTTGTTGAGATTTCATACATTTATAGCTCTAGTGCATCCGTTGCATGGCAATCCCTACTCCTCATGTTGACATCAATTGATGGGAATCTCCATAGATCATTGATTAGCCTCGTCAATATGAGACTTTATCCTTTTTGTCTTCTCCACACAACCTCCATTATCATATCCTATTCCACCCATAGTGCTATATCCATGGCTCACGCTCATGTATTGTATGAGAGTTGAAAAAGGCTGAAGCACATTAAAAATTATGAACCAATTGCTTGGCTGAAACCGGGGTTGTGTATGATGGGAGTATTTTGTGTGATGAAAATGAAACATAGCCCAACTATATGATTTTGTATGGATGAACTTCCTTTAGCCATGTTATTTTGAGAAGACATGATTACTTGTTGGTATGCTTGAAGTATTACTATTTCTTATGTCAATATGAACTTTTATTTTGAATCATTTGGATCTGAAGATTCATGCCACAATAGAGAAAATGACATTGAGAAATATGCTAGGTAGCATTCCACATCAAAAATTCTGTTTTTATCATTTACCTACTCGAGGACGAGCAGGAATTAAGCTTGGGGATGCTTGATACGTCTCCAACGTATCTATAATTTTTGATTGTTCCATGCTATTATATTACCCGTTTTGGATGTTTATGGGCTTTACTTTACACTTTTATATCATTTTGGGACTAACCTACTAATTGGAGGCCCAACCCGAATTGCTGTTTCTTTGCCTATTGAAGTGTTTCGAAGAAAATGAATATCAAACGGAGTCCGAACGGAATGAAACATTCGTGAGTGATCTTTTTGGAACAAACGCAACCCAGGAGACTTGGAGTGGACGTCAAGAAGCAGCCGAGGCGGCCACAAGGCAGGAGGGCGCGCCCTAGGGGGGTGGGCGCGCCCTAGGGGGGTGGGCGCGCCCCCACCCTCGTGGGCCCCTCGTGGCTCCCCCGACCTACCTCCTTTGCCTATGTATACCTCCATACCCTGAAAACATTGAGGAGCACCACGAAAAACTATTTCCACTGCCGCAACCTTCTGTATCCGCGAGATCCCATCTTGGAGCCTTATGCTCCGCCGGAGGGGGAATTGACGATGGAGGGCTTCTACATCAACACCATAGCCTCCCTGATGAGTTGTGAGTAGTTTACCACAGACCTTCGGGTCCATAGTTATTAACTAGATGGCTTCTTCTCTCTCTTTGAATCTCAATACAAAGTTCTCCTCGATCTTCTTGGAGATCTCTTCGATGTAACTCTTTTTGCGGTGTGTTTGTCTAGATCCGATGAATTGTGGGTTTATGATCAAATTTATCTATGAGAAATATTTGAATCTCCTCTGAATTCTTTTAAGTATGATTGGTTATCTTTGCAAGTCTCTTCGAATTATCAATTTGGTTTGGCCTACTAGATTGATCTTTCTTGCAATGGGAGAAGTGCTTAGCTTTGGGTTCAATCTTGCGGTGTCCTTTCCAAGTGATAGCAGGGGCAGCAAGGCATGTATTGTATTGTTGCCATCGAGGATAAAAATATGGGGTTTATATCATATTGCTTGAGTTTATCCCTCTACATCATGTCATCTTTCTTAATGCGTTACTCTATTCTTATTAACTTAATACTCTAGATGCAGGTAGGAGTTGGTCGATGTGTGGAGTAATAGTAGTAGATGCAGAATCGTTTCGGTCTACTTGTCGCGGACGTGATGCCTATATACATGATCATGCCTAGATATTCTCATAACTATGCACTTTTCTATCAATTGCTCGACAGTAATTTGTTCACCCACCGTAATACTTATGCTATCTTGAGAGAAGCCACTAGTGAAACCTATGGGCCCTGGGTCTATCTTTTATCATATAAGTTTCCGATCTACTTTTATTTGCATCTTTACTTTCCAATCTAAATCATAAAAATACCAAAAATATTTATCTTATCTTATTATCTCTATCAGATCTCACTTTTGCAAGTTACCGTGAAGGGATTGACAACCCCTTTATCGCGTTGGTTGCGAGGTTCTTGTTTGTTTGTGTAGGTACGAGGGACTTGTTTGGAGCCTCCTTCTGGATTGATACCTTGGTTCTCAAAAACTGAGGGAAATACTTACGCAACTTACTTCATCACCCTTTCCTCTTCAAGGGAAAACTAACGCAGTACTCAAGAGGTAGCAGCATTATTCAGAAAGGGTCTACCAAGGATGATCAACATATTGTCGTCCTTGGGAATATCAAGAATGACAAAGTCCGTTAAAATAGTAATGTTTGCAACCACAACGGGCACATCCTCACAAATACCGATGGGTATAGCAGTTGATTTATTAGACATTTGCAACGAGATTTCAGTAGGTGTCAACTTATTCAAATCAAGTCTACGATACAGAGAGAAAGGCATAACACTGACACCGGCTCCAAGATCACATAAAGCAGTTTTAACATAGTTTCTTTTAATGGAGCATGGTATAGTTGGTACTCCGGGATCTCCAAGTTTCTTTGGTATTCCACCCTAAAAAGTATAATTAGCAAGCATGGTGGAAATTTCAGCTTCCGGTATCTTTCTTTTATTTGTAACAATATCTTTCATATACTTAGTATAGGGATTCATTTTAAGCATATCAGTCAAACGCATACGCAAAAAGATAGGTCTAATCATTTCAGCAAAGCGCTCAAAATCCTCATCATCCTTTTTCTTGTATAACTCGAACATCATTATCATTGTTCTTGTTATTCAACATTGAGCAAATCATCGTGTGCCTTAAGTACTTGTTCTACTTGAGTTGTAACCATTGAAGCATGTTTACTAATAAGATTAAGCTCATTTTTAACTCTAGACATATAATTACTCAAGTGTTCAACCATGTAAGCATTACGTTTCAATTGTCTACCAACATAAGCATTGAAGTTCTCTTGTTTAACAATAAAATTATCAAACTCATCCAAGCATTGGCTAGCAAACTTAGTAGATGCGATTTCACCCTTATCAAATCTATAGAGAGAATTTACCTTTACTACCTATGTCGGGTTATCAAGACCATGTATCTCTTCAATAGGTGGTAAATTCTTAACATCTTCAGCTTTAATACCTTTTTCTTTCATAGATTTCTTTGCCTCTTGCATATCTTCAGGATTGTGAAATAGAATACCCCTTTTCTTCTGAGTTGGCTAAGGAGTTAGTGCAGGAAGTGGTATATTATTCAATAGCAATTCAGCTTGCTCAACAGTTCTTTCCCTGAAAACACAACCAGCAGAACTATCTAGGTGGTCTCTGGAAGAATCGATTAGTGCATTATAAAAGATACAAAGTGTTTCATTTTTCTTGAGAGGATGATCAGGCAAAGCATTAAGTAATCGGAGAAGCCCCCCCAAGCTTGTGGGAGACTCTCTTCTTCAACTTGCACAAAATTAAATATTTACCGCAAGGCAGCTTGTTTCTTATGAGCAGGAAAATATTTTGCAGAGAAGTAGTAAATCATATCCTGGGTACTACGCACACAACCAGGAGAAAGATAATTAAACCATATTTTAGCATCACCCTTTAATGAGAAAGGAAACAATTTAAGAATATAGTAATAGCAGATTTTTTCCTCAAGAGTACATAGGGTGGCTATATCATTCAATTTAGGAAGATGTGCCACAATAGTTTCAGATTCATAACCATAGAAAGGATCAGATTCAACCAAAGTAATTAACTCAGGATCAACAGAAAATTCATAATCCTTATCCGTAACACACATAGGTGAAGTAGCAAAAGCAGGATCCTTTTTCATTGTAGCATTCAAAGACTTTTATTTCAACTTAGCTAATAGTTTCTTAAGATCATATCTATCATTGCAAGCAAAGAAGTCTCAAGCAGTTTATTCATCCATAATATAACCCTTAGGTACAACAGGCAATTCATATCTAGGGGGAGAATCTTCATCATCACTTTCATTAATATCATCAGTTTCAGTAATTTCATTCTCTCTAACCCTAGCAAGTTGTTCATCAATAAATTCACCTAGTGGCACATTAATATCAAGCAGAGAAGTAGTATCATCATAAGCATCATGCATAGCATAAGTGGCATCATCAATAACATGCGACATATCGGAATCAATAGCAGGTGTAGGTGTCGCAACTTTACTCAAAACGGAACGTGAATCAAGTGCCGAGCTAGATGGCAGTTCCTTACCTCCCCTCGTAGTTGAGGGATAGATCTTGGTTTTGTTGTCTTTAGATTCCTCATAGTGATCAATAGTTATAAATCCCAAGTGACTCAGAGAATAGAGCTATGCTCCCCGGCAACAGCAGCAGAAAAAGGTCTTGATAACCCACAAGTATAGGGGATCGCAACAATTTTCGAGGGTAGAGTATTCAACCCAAATTTATTGATTCGACACAAGGGGAGCCAAAGAATATTCGTAAGTATTAGCACCTGAGTTGTCAATTCAACCACACCTGGAAGACTTAATATCTGCAGCAAACTATTTAGTAGCAAAGTAGCATGGAAGTAACGATAATGGTGGCAAAAGTAACAGTAGCAGTTTTGTAGCAATTGTAACAGTGGCAACAGAGAAGTAACTTAGCAAAGATCAATATGAAACGAGCTCGTAGGCAATGGATCAATGATGAATAATTATGTCGGATGGCATTCATCATGCAACAGTTATAACATAGGGTGACACAGAACTAGCTCCAATTCATCAATATAATACAGGCATGTATTCCGAATATAGTCATACATGCTTATGGAAAAGAACTTGCATGACATCTTTTATCCTACCCTCCCGTGGCAGCGGGGTCCTATGGGAAACTAAGGGATATTAAGGCCTCCTTTTAATAGAGTACCGGACCAAAGCATTAGCACTTAGTGAATACATGAACTCCTGAAACTACGGTCATCACCGGGAAGTGTCCCGACTATTGTCACTCCGGGGTTGTCGGATCATAACACGTAGTAGGTGACTATAACTTGCAAGATAGGATCAAGAACACATATATATTCATGAAAACATAATAGGTCCAGATCAGAAATCATGGCACTCGGGCCCTAGTGACAAGCACTAAGCATGGCAAAGTCATAGCAACATCAGTCTTAGAACATAATGGATACTAGGGATCAAACCCTAACAAAAATAACTCGATTGCATGGTAAATCTCATCCAACCCATCACCGTCCATCAAGCCTATGATGGGATTACTCACGCACGGTGTTGGGGATATAACTATTAGGTATGACCCGCCCAGGAGGGGTCGGGTTATACCTATGGAGATTCATCATATGAAGCCCACGAGGATATTGAAGATGGCGGTTCAAGATAAGGGCCCAAGGCCCAAGGGCGACTTAAGGCCCGTAGAAACAATCTGCCTTATGTGTAAGACTTGTATTGTAAGGCATGAATAGATAGTCACCGAGCCGGACACGTTGTTTGTGAGCCGGCCGGGACTCCGAGAGCCGCTGGGCGTCAACCTGTGTATATAAAGGGACGACCCGGCGATGGTTCAGGGCAAGAAACAAAAGATCGAAAGCTAGGTCAAGCAGATTCGCTCCCTAGTAATCGAGACATAAGCAATACCACCTCAAAACTGGAGTAGGCCTGTCGTGGAATTGTCACGTCAGATGTCCTAGTGAAAGGACTTAGTCCTGGAGCCATCACAACTAGGAAGCTTAAAGGGGTTAATCAGGACAAAGGACACGGGGTTTATACTGGTTCGGCCCCTTACGGTGAAGGTAAAAGCCTACGATCCAGTTTTGAGTGGGATTGCTTATGTCTCGATTACCAGGGGGCGATTCCGCTTGACCTAGTTCTCGATCTGATGTTACTTGCCCTGAACCGCCGCCATGTCGTCCCTTTATATATAGAGGTCGACGCCCAGCGGCTCACAGAGTCCCGACCGGCTCATAAACAGTGTCCGGCTCAGTCTCTAACTATTATTGCCTTACAATGAAAGTTATGTACACATGGCAGTTTATCTCTACGGGCCTTAAGTCGCCTTTGGGCTTTGGGCCCTTAACCGAACCGCCATCTTCAAGCTTTATCTTGGGCTTCAAGAGTCCTCATAGGTATAACGCATCCCCTCCTGGGCGGGTCATACCTAATAGTTATATCCCCAATATTAGGCCCTAGATTGATTTGAACTGGTTCATGTCAATCTTCAACACTAAGAAAAATCTTCTGCTCTTTGCTTGTATAAAATTTTTGTAACCCGCCATGACGTCATCCTTTGGATTTGTGGTAACCCGCCATGATGTCATCTACCATTAATGCACATTTTGTCCAACATATCTCACCGGATCCTTATCTTAATGACCATCCTGAGAACCGAGGCGTCCTTGTAGCTGGATAACCATGTTTTCGGCCTCCTCGTTTTTTGCGCCCACTTATTAGTCTTCCCTTATAAATAGACACGACCAGGTCTTTCCTCATTCTCTCCTTTCATCATCTTCTTCCTCTCGCAACCCTACTGCCGCTCGAGCTCTGCCGCCGCCGCAGAGTACCTCATCTTCCTCAACCTCGGCCGCTGCATCAACCTGAGTCGATCCAGAGAACGGCGGCGACCCTCCGCAGTAGATCTACAGCTGTAAGTCTTCACCTTCCCGCACCTCAGATCCACATTAGGTTTTTCAAGTTCCTCTGTGTTCTTCATGGTTCATCACAGTTTCTTCGTAGTTCCTCCACTGCAGCCTCTTCTGATCCAAAAGTAATATAGAACTCATGCGGTAGTTCTTTTGCGTCCATTTTTTATACTAGCAGATCCCTTTTTCCAGTAAAGAGGCCTCATTAGAACTCACGAACTCATCCGCACTAGTTTTTAGGTCTACAACATTTTCTTTCTTTTTCTGAATAGCTGTTGATCCAAAATAATAGCTGCAGCCTGTGAAACTTGTTTGTGTAACACTTAGGCAAAAACTGTACTTTGTTAGATCCACCTAGTCATGGCGACTCTTATCACTGGCTTACAATTGCAATGCTCAATTGATAACCTTAACCACTCATGGTGGTTTAAATAACCTGACTGCTCATGGCGCTCATGGCGGCTTAAATAACTTGACATAATTAGCCATATACCATTAGGCCCCTTTATAAGCCGCCATCTTGAATATGTACTGTAATGTTTCTCTCCGGCTTAAATTTGAACCAGAAATTTTACTCTGTATTAGGCTTCCATCACAATGCCGCCCGAACAACCCACTTCATGCAATCGGGTCAAATCCATCATCACAGACAGTACGCTTGATGACTTTGTGAAGACCGGCTATCTGCCGAAGAAGGAAGTTATGTCATATCGTGCTCCTGATCCGACGGAGGAAAAGCCTCAGCCCAAAGAGGGGGAGGTCATCATATTCACTGACCATATGAACCGGGGTTTTTCACCACCTGGCTCAAAATTCTTCAGGGACGTCCCGCACTTCTTTGACCTTCGTCCTCAATACATCGGACCCAATTTCGTGTCTAATATTTGCAATTTTCAAGTGTTCAGTGAGGTATATCTTGGAGAAGAGCCCAGCTTACTACTCTCCAGAGAGTTATTTTACTTGAACCGCCTGAACGAATGTGCCAATGGATCTATCTTGGAACTTGGCGGTGTCTCAATCCAATGTGGAGAGACGACATTTTTTCTTATGTCGGTGTCAAAACCGGCGAATCTTGGGTAGGGGGTCCCGATCTGTGCGTCTAGGCTGATGGTAACAGGAAGCAAGGGACACAATGTTTACCAAGGTTCGGGCCCTCTCGATGGAGGTAAAACCCTACTTCCTGCTTGATTAATATTGAAGATATGAGTAGTACAAGAGTAGATCTACCACGAGATCGTAGAGGCTAAACCCTAAGAGCTAGCCTATGATGGTATGCTTGTAATTGTGATCGGCCTTCTAAGGACCAACCTCTCCGGTTTATATAGACACCAGAGAGGGCTTGGGTTTACATGGAGTCGGTTACAAGGATGGAAACACAATATCCGGATCACCAAGCTTGCCTTCCATGCAAAGGAGAGTCCCATCCGGACACGGGCCGAAGTCTTGAGTCTTGTATCTTCACGCTTCAATAGTCTGGACAATGTACATAGTCCGGCTGTCCGGATACCCCCTAATCCAGGACTTCCTTAGTAGCCCCTCAACCAGGCTTCAATGACGATGAGTCCGGCGCGCAGTCTTGTCTTTGGCGTTGCAAGGTGGGTTCCTTCTCCGAATACTCCAAAGTAATTATCAAACAATTAGACCATGTCCGGATCTATGAGATGATCTTTACATACCATTGTAGGGAACACAACATAAATCTGATCCACTAGCAATCTTCATACGTCGTGCCCTTACATCGTGGCCTGGTCGAACGCGAACTGGCGTTTCTTGCCTCACTCCTACTCGTGTTGCGAGGCGGTTTTACTGGCACGTCCTATCAAGGCAGAGATCGTGTTCCTCTTATTACGGGTGTCGTGGTTCTAAGCCTGACAGTAGAAAGGGGGTAGGTATGTAGAGGCAAGATCTTAGCTATGGCGAAGATGTACACACGCTGCTTACGAGCTCAGGCCCTTCTCAGAGGAAGTAATAGCCCTACGTCTCGGTGCCCGGAGGCGGTCGATTGGATTATGTGTGTTGAATTACAGAGTGTGCGAACCCTCGTGCCAGAGGAGGGGTGTGGCTTATATAGAGTGCGCCAGGACCCCAGCCCCACTCCATTACAAGGGAACTAATGTACATAAAGTAGGGGAGTTACTGGTAACGCCATCATTTAGTACTCTTAATGCTCATGAAGGCTAAGGAGTAAATATCTGGCTGTTGTGTGCTCTTCTAGCTTCTAGTCTTTGATATGGTCGAGTGATCTTCCTTGTGGTCGAGTGACGATAGGTAATGATCGTCGAGTGGTGCGTACGTCGAGTGGATTGCACTCGACATACGAGACTGGTGCTCTTTTGTTGACTCTTGGTCTTTCCATCTTCCAGGGTAGTGACCTTGGGTAGGACGTATAGGTCGAGCCTATGACCCTACCCCGGGTCTGTATCCTCTTTAGTAGCCCCCGAATGGATTAAGGTGTGAGAGGAAAGTAACTCAGCATTGGACCTGTCCTGTGCTTCGTGTCTCCGCAAGTGTTTCCTGTTAGACTGAACGCCTGCGTTGATACTTCGGAGTCAACTCAATTGCCTTGATCCATTCAGGAAGTCATCGAACGAACTGGTGGCCTCATGCGTCGAGTGTAGTGTGGGAGCGTGAGATCTCAGGCGAGATTGTCTGCAGGGAATCCCGGATTCTACGGGATATGAAATTTCGAAGGCGAGCGCGGGTAGGAGGGCGCCGAAAAAAGGGGAACCTGGACGAGCCGAGACGCCTCGATTATCGCGCTGCCTTTTTCGTCATGTTCGCTGCGTGCAACTGTAGCAGGATTTGACGGGATTGCCCGGCCCCACACATCAGTCACTCAGAAGTGAGCCTTTATAAGGCGACGGGGCCAGGGTGCTTGCACTGTGCACGCCCGCCTCTTCTTCTCCTTTCTTTGCTCCTCCGCCAAACCAAGCGCTTCCGCCTCCGACGTTGCCGCTTTCCCACCATGGTGAAGGACAAGACGGCGGCGCTAGAGCGCACCAAGAAGGCGACGGGGGTGGCGAAGGGCAAGAAAACGAGCCGCGGGTCGTCATCACGCTCGGGGTTGCCGCCAGGCTGGATCCAAGGTGATTGGATCCGGTCTTCGATCCGCAGGAGGATCTGACCAAGCTGGAGGAGACCGGGCTGATTGCAGAGGGAGCGGCAAGTCTGCTGAAGGGAGAGACGGAGCCGCAACCTCGACCGGGTGAGTGTGTCTTGCTCGCCACCCATGTCGACCGGGGCTTCTCGCTTCCTCCGCATCCTTTCTTTCGAGGGTTTTTGAACTTTTTCGGGGCACAGCTCCATCACTTTCCCCCCAACACCATCACGTATCTAGCCGTGTTCGTGTCGATGTGCGAGAACTTCTTAGGGTGTCGACCGCACTGGGGTCTCTTCAAACACATCTTCACCATTCGTTCCCAGTCGGTTAAGAAGGCGAAGTCGAGCGACTCGAAAACCCACATTATCCAAATGTGGGGGGGTTTAGGTATCCAAAAGAGGAACATGAGTGCTTTCCCCGCTATGATCCTCCCTGAATCCGTCAGGGGCTGGCAATCGACCTAGTTCTACTGCCAGGACGTGGCGACTCCGGGCCAGTCGACCGGTCTTCCTCCTTTTTCATTCGACCGGGTCCAGACTCCTGCCCCGCTGAAGGTTACTGCTGCTGTGACCATGGAGACGAGGATGCTAGTGGACCGAGTGGTCCAGCTCATCAATGATGGCGTCACTGGAATGGACTTGCTGGAGGTGTTCCTTGCTCGGCGTATCCAGCCTCTCTAGTCCCGTGACCACCCGATGTGGTTGTACTCTGGACCGGGCGACTCCACTCGGGTCCATCCAGAAGAAGTGCCGCTCGGCACCGTGGCCTTGTGGTTGAAGGGTATCACGGGCAATCAAGATAACCCTAGAGGATCCAGATGATTCGCCCCTTTCGAAAGTGACAACCCACCCGACAAGGTACCTTCTCCGTTCCGACTGTTTTCCGCTTGCATTCCGACTGTATTTGGTGTTGGCTGACTCTTGTTTTGGCCAACTTGCTTTGCAGGTATTCACAGAGATGTACTCAATGCCCAACGGCGAACAGGCTTTGGATCAGGACCAGGAGGGGGAGGACAGCACGGAAGAGAGTGGCAAATGGGAGTCCCTGGGAGAGGAGGAGGAGGAGGACAACGAGGAGTCGGACGAGGAGGAAGAGGTCGACTCACCGCCGTGCTCTGAGCGTCGATCCAAGCAGCAACACGATCCATCCGGTGGTCGAGTGAAGAGTGTGGCTCCGAGCGCCACCACCCAGAAGCACACTCGGACGTCGACTCCGGAGCCGACGGAGAAGGTGGCTAAGTAGCCTAAAGTCGCCCCTTCCAAGACCCGCAAGACGCTGCCATGCATCAAGATGGACGTCCCCGTTGCCTCAGGGTGGGTATCTTGTTTGCGTTTCTGTAAGTCGACTGAAGGTTTTCCCGATCCGACTGACTAGTTCTTGTGTCTTTTCAGCCCCACCTCTGCTGCCACGGACATGGACATTGACAAGGCACCAGAAGACAAAGAGGCCACCTCACGGGCTGGTAAGTTCATTCAACTCAGTCCTGTTCAACCGAGTGGGTGGTCGATTGATTGAAAATTTGGTGCTTCTCTTCTTATGTAGCTCCGCAAGATATCGTTGTGCTTCCTGATGACGAGGAGGAAGAAGAAGCCCCACAAGAGAGGAAGAAGAAGAGTGGAGGTTTGAGCAGAAGGAGACTTGAAGTCCAAATCCCTCAGTCAACGCCGACACCCGAGGCGACAGCTCGGACTAACGTCACATTTGCCAACCCATTGATGACTGATTGTCCGTCAGGGTCGACTGCACAGACGTCTGCTGCACCGGTGCAACTCCATTCGTCTGACCCGGCCGCTACTTTGACCCCTTTGGAGCCATCCCTTTTTGCTACATATCAAACTTCGGACGATTCGCCAAGTGCCGCTAGGGAAGCTCTTCGCCAGTCAAATCTTGTCATGGAGCAGGTGAAGGTGATGCATGAGGCTAGTCAGATAGAGTATAATGCCAGCACTGCCCTTCAGACCAATGTTCAGGTTAGTAAACTTCCGACTGAACTTTTGAATGTTGCCTTATATCTGATCACCCACTGGGTGTTCCTTCATTTAGAACCCAAGAAATCTCTGATGTTGCACTTTCCGAATTAGTGGGGGCACGTCGAGTGCACCCACTAGGTGTAGTCCCCGAGACCACGGTCGGCTGCTGGCAGTCGACTGAGGTCTGATGAGTGTTGGTCATTCTGCCTCTGCTTTTTTTACCGAGTATTGATCTGATCTAGTGGGGGCACGCTGAGTGCACCCACTGGGTGTAGTCCCCGAGACTACTGTTGAATATTTTATTCGACAGTAGTCTTAGAGTAAACCTTCTCTTTCGCTGTTGTTTGTATCTGTCGACTGACATGTCTGTCTTCCTTTCTGCAGAGGTCTTGTGATCTTGGAGCTCGGCTCACCGAATTAAAGAAGAAGCATATCGGTGTGGAACTTGATCTCGAACTTGCAAACAAGAACCTGAAGAAAGCTCAAGAAGAAACAACCATCATGGGAGGTAATCACTCGGCCATTTTGTCTGCTTTGTAGCTTTACACTTGGCACTGGCTTTCCTTTCAGTCTCTTTGAACCGAGTGAATTTGCATAAGCAGATGTGCGTAGTGAAAATCGCCAACTCCAGTCTCGTCTTAAGAGTGTTGTTTCTTTAGAGAAGATGAAGGAAGCTCTGGAGCAGAAGGATCTAGAACTTGCAGCTGCTCAAAAGGAAGCGTGCGAGAAGACGAAGCTTGCAGACAAGAAGCTGGCTTCAGTCGGCAAGCTGGAGGATGAGAACGCGACGTTGAAAACGGCTGTCTCGGACGCTAATCATGAAGTTGAGTGATACGTCTCCAACGTATATATAATTTTTGATTGTTCCATGCTACTTTATCTACTGTTTTGGACTATTTTGGGCTTTATTTTCCACTTTTATATTATTTTTGGGACTAACCTATTAACCGGAGGCCCAACCCATAATTGATGTTTTTTTGCCTATTTCAGTGTTTCGAAGAAACGGAATATCAAACAGAGTCCAAACGGAATAAAACCTTCGGGAACGTGATTTTCTCACCGAACGTGATCCAGGAGACTTGAACCCTGCTCCAAGGAACAAAAGAGGCGGTCACGAGGGTGGGGGGGCGCGCCCCTACCTCATGGGCCCCCTGCTGCTCCACCGACGTACTCCTTCCTCCTATATATACCTACATATCCCCAAACGATCAGAACGGGATCCAAAAACCTAATTCCACTGCCGCAACCTTCTGTATCCACGAGATCCCATCTTGGGGCCTGTTCCGGAGCTTCGCCGGAGGGGGCATCCACCACGGAGGGCTTCTACATCAACACCATAGCCCCTCCGATGAACTGTGAGTAGTTTACTTCAGACCTTTGGGTCCATAGCTAGTAGCTAGATGGCTTCTTCTCTCTTTTTGGATCTCAATACAATGTTCTCCCCCTCTCTCGTGGAGATCTTTTTGATGTAATCTTCTTTTTGCGGTGTGTTTGTTGAGACCGATGAATTGTGGGTTTATGATCCAGCTTATCTATGAACAATATTTGATTCTTCTCTGAATTCTTTTATGTATGATTGAGTTATCTTTGCAACTCTCTTCGAATTATCCTTTTGGTTTGGCCAACTAGATTGATAGTTCTTGCAATGGAAGAAGTGCTTAGCTTTGGGTTCAATCTTGCGGTGTCCTTTCCTAGTGACAGCAGGGGCAACAAGGCACGTATTGTATTGTTGCCATCGAGGATAACAAGATGTTTTTTTTATCATATTGCATGAATTTATCCCTCTACATCATGTCATCTTGCTTAAGGCGTTACTCTATTTTTAACTTAATACTCTAGATGCATGCTGGATAGTGGTCGATGAGTGGAGTAATAATAGTAGATGCAGAATCGTTTCGATCTACTTGTCTCGGACGTGATGCCTATATACATGATGATTCTCTAGATATGCTCATAACTATGCTCAATTCTGTCAATTGCTCACAGTAATTTGTTCACCAACCGTAGAAAATCTATGCTCTTGAGAGAAGCCACTAGTGAAACCTATGCCCCCCGGGTCTGTTCTCATCATATCAATCTCCATTACTTTATTACTTGCTTTGCTTTTACTTTGCCTTTTACTTTTTACTTTGCATCTTTATACCAAAAATACCAAAAATATTATTTATCATCTCTATCAAATCTCACTCTCCTAAGTGTCCGTGAAGGGATTGACAACCCCTAATCGCGTTGGTTGCGAGGATCTATCATTTTGTGTAGGTACGAGGGACTTGTGCATGGTCTCCTACTGGATTGATACCTTGGTTCTCAAAAACTAAGGGAAATACTTACGCTACTTTACTGCATCATCCTCTCCTCTTCGGGGAAATCCAACGCAGTGCTTAAGAGGTAGCAAGAAGAATTTCTGGCGCCATTGCCGGGGTGGCTCACGTAAGCAAGTCAACCATACCAAGTACCCATCACAATCCCTATCTCTCACATTACATTATTTTCCATTTGCCTCTTGTTTTCCTCTCCCCCACTTCACCCTTGCCGTTTTATTCGCCCTCTCTTTCCCAATCTCCTCCTCTCTTTCCCGTTTGCCTTTTTCCCATTGCCTTTTTGTTTGCTTGTGTGTTGCATTACTTGTTGCCATGGCCGAATCAAAAAGAACCATGGGTTTTCTCCTGAGCTCTAGTGCCTTGGACAACCCCTCTATCCTCTCTAAGCTCATAAATAATGATGCTATAGAATGACCCACTAGGGTCTCCAATGAGAGCTTGAATAATTTTGATGAGGATGACTCTAGAATTTTTCGCTATTTACTTGATGAGTCTTTAAAAGATGCTTGGGATAGGTTACTTAGGATTCGGGCTCGTTATGTACCACAATATCAAATTGAAATTTACCTAAAAAGTTTTTATGTTGGCTTGCCCGCTTCCTTCAAACAAGTTTTAGATTCCATCTTTGAAGAAGGTTTTCTTGAAGGGGATGCCATAGATACCTATGAAAGAATGAACAGTATATTTGGGCACCCCATGAATGATAAGGTTGAATCATCTACTCTCTTGTGCTTTTATCAAAATGAAATTATTAAAGAGATGAAGTCTAGTCTAGAGGCAAATTCCCGTAATGTGCTTAATCTTACTTCTTCCATTAATGGCCATGTGCTTAACTTAAATAGAAGAATGAATGCCATATAAAGGAGATCCTCCTCTCCAAGTGCCAAAGATGGCAATACCTAGATCTATCCTTTCTTTTATGCCTAGCTATGGGCGTTAAACGATAGCGCTTGTTGGGAGGCAACCCAATTTTATTTGTATTTTTTTGTTTTTGCTTCTGTTTAGGAATAAATAATCCATATAGCTTCTGTTTGGATGTGGTTTTATCTTTTAATTAGTGTTTGTGCCAAGTAGAACCTATAGGATAACCTACGATGATAGTTGATTTGATTCTGCTGAAAAACAGAAACTTTGCACACACGAATATAATTTTGTTAAATCACAAAAACATGCTTTTGCGTTGATTCTTCTTGCTGCTGTTCAATAGACAAATTGTCCAGGACTTCCTATTTTGTTAGAATTTTTAGAGTTCCAGAAATTTGCGTTAGTTACAGATTGCTACAGACTGTTCTGTTTTTGACAGATTCTGTTTTACGTGTGTTGTTTGCTTATTTTAATGAATCTATGGCTAGTAAAATAGTTTATAATCCATAGAGAAGTTGGAATACAGTAGGTTTAACACCAATATAAATAAATAATGAGTTCATTACAGTACCTTGAAGTAGTCTTTTGTTTTCTTTCTCTAACGGAGCTCACGAGATTTCTATTGAGTTTTGTGTTGTGAAGTTTTCAAGTTTTGGGTGAATTCTTTTGATGGATTATGGAACAAGGAGTGGCAAGGCCTAAGCTTGGGGATTCCCATGGCACCCCCAAGATAATCCAAGGACACCAAAAAGTCAAAGCTTGGGGATGCCCCGGAAGGCATCCCCTCTTTCGTCCATTTCCATCGGTAATTTACTTGGAGCTATATTTTTATTCACCACATGATATGTGTTTTGCTTGGAGCGTCTTGTATTATTGCATATTTGCTTGTTAGTCTACCACAATCATCCTTGCTGTACACACCTTTTGAGAGAGCCATACATGAATTGGAATTTGCTAGAATACTCTATGTGCTTCACTTATATCTTTTGAGCTTGATAGTTTTGCTCATAGTGCTTCATTTATATCTTTTGAGCGTGATAATTTTTTCTCTAATACTTCACTTAGATCTTTTAGAGCACGGTGGTGGATTTATTTTAAAGAAACTATTGATCTCTCATGCTTCACTTAGATTATTTTGAGAGTCGTTAATAGCATGGTAATTTGCTTAATGTTAATATACTTGGTATTCAAGATATGTGAAACTTTCTTTTCAGTGAATTGAATACTAAGATAAGTTTGATGCTTGATAATTGTTTTGAGATATGGAGGTGATAATATCAAAGTCGTGCTAGTTGGGTGATTATGAATTTGAGAAATGCTTGTGTTGAAGTTTGCAAGTCCCGTAGCATGCACGTATGGTTAAAGTTGTGTAACAAATTTGAAACATGAAGTGTACCTGGCTTGTGCATCCTTATGAGTGGCGGTCGGGAATGAGCGATGGTCTTGTCCTACCAATCTATCCCCCTAGGAGCATGCGTCTAGTACTTGATTTTTGATGACTTCTAATTTTTTTGCAATAAGTATATGAGTTCTTTTGACTAATGTTGAGTCCATGGATTATATGCACTCTCACCTTTTCGCCTTTGCTAGCCTCTTCGGTACCGTGCATTGCCCTTTCTCACCTTGAGAGTTGGTGCAAACTTCGCTGGTGCATCCAAACCCCGTGATATGATACACTCTATCACACATAAACCTCCTTATACCTTCCTCAAAAGAGCCACCATACCTACCTATCATGGCATTTCCATAGCCATTCCGAGATATATTGCCATGCAACTTCCATCATCATCATCATGACATACATTACTTTTGTCATATTGCCATTGCATGATCATGTAGTTGACATCGTATTTGTGGCAAAGCCACCATGCATTATTTTTCATACATGTCACTCTTGATTCATTGCACCATCCCGGTACACCGCCGGAGGCATTCATATAGAGTCATATCTTGTTCTAAGTTTCGAGTTGTAGTTCTTATGTTGTAATCAATAGAAGTGTGATGATCATCATTGTTAGAGCATTGCCCAAAAAGAAAAAAAAATAAGAAAGGCCAAAAGAAAAAAAGGAAAGGCCCCAAAAAAAGAGAAAAAGAAAAGAAAAAAAAAGAAAAGAAAAAAGGGGCAATGCTACTATCTCTTTTCCACACTTGTGCTTCAAAGTAGCACCTTGTTCTTCATGTAGTGTGTCTCATATATTGTGCTTCAAAGTAGCACCTTGTTCTTCATGTAGTGAGTCTCATGAGTTGTCTTTTTATACTAGTGGGAATCTTTCATTATAGAACTTGGCTTGTATATTCCTATGATGGGCTTCCTCAAATGCCCTAGGTCTTCATGAGCAAGCAAGTTGGATGCACACCCACTAGTTTTCTTTTGTTGAGCATTCATAGCTCTAGTGCATCCGTTGCATGGCAATCCCTACTCCTCATGTTGACATCAATTGATGGGCATCTCCATAGCCCGTTGATTAGCCTCGTCAATGTGAGACTTTCTCCTTTTTTGTCTTCTCCACACAATCCCCATCATCATATTCTATTCCACCCATAGTGCTATATCCATGGCTCACACTCATGTATTGCGTGAAGGTTGAAAAAGTTTGAGATTATTTAAGTATGAAACAATTGCTTGGCTTGTCATCGGGGGTATAGAAGTTGGGAACATCTTTGTGTGACGAAAATGAAGCATAGCCTAACTATATGATTTTATAGGGATGAACTTTCTTTTGCCATGTTATTTTGAGAAGACATGATTACTTTGATTAGTATGCTTGAAGTATTATTATCTCCTATGTCAATATGAACTTTTGTCTTGAATCTTTCAGATCTGAATATTCATATCACAATTAAGAAGATTTACATTGGAATTATGCCAAAGTATCACTCCGCATCAAAAATTTTCTTTTTATCATTTACCTACTCGAGGGCGCGCCCCCTACCTCGTGGGCCCCCTGCTGCTCCACCAACGTACTCCTTCCTCCTATATATACCTACGTATCCCCAAACGATCAGAACGGGAGCCAAAAACCTAATTCCACACCCGCAACCTTCTGTATCCACGAGATACCATCTTGGGGCCTGTTCTGGAGCTCCGCCGGAGGGGGCATCCACCACGAAGGGCTTCTACATCAACACCATAGCCCCTTCGATGAAGTGTGAGTAGTTTACTTCAGACCTTCGGGTCCATAGCTAGTAGCTAGATGGCTTCTTCTCTCTTTTTGGATCTCAATACAATGTTCTCCCCTCTCTCGTGGATATCTATTCGACGTAATCTTCTTTTTGCGGTGTGTTTGTTGAGATCGATGAATTGTGGGTTTATGATCCAGCTTATCTATGAACAATATTTGAATCTTCTCTGAATTCTTTTATGTATGATTGAGTTATCTTTGCAAGTCTCTTCGAATTATCCTTTTGGTTTGGCCAACTAGGTTGGTAGTTCTTGCAATGGGAGAAGTTCTTAGCTTTAGGTTCAATCTTGCGGTGTCCTTTCCCAGTGACAGCAGGGGCAGCAAGGCACGTATTGTATTGTTGCCATCGAGGATAACAAGATGGTTTTTTATCATATTGCATGAATTTATCCCTCTACATCATGTCATCTTGCTTAAGGCCTTACTCTGTTTTTAACTTAATACTCTAGATGCATGCTGGATAGCGGTCGATGAGTGGAGTAATAGTAGTAGATGCAGAATCGTTTCGATCTACTTGTCTTGGACGTGATGCCTATATACATGATCATTCTCTAGATATGCTCATAACTATGCTCAATTCTATCAATTGTTCAATAGTAATTTGTTCACCCACCATAGAAAATCTATGCTCTTGAGAGAAGCCACTAGTGAAACCTATGCCCCCTGGTCTATTCTCATCATATCAATCTCCATTACTTTATTACTTGCTTTGCTTTTACTTTGCCTTTTACTTTTTTACTTTGCATCTTTATACCAAAAATACCAAAAATATTATTTATCATCTCTATCAGATCTCACTCTCGTAAGTGAACGTGAAGGGATTGACAACCCCTAATCGCGTTGGTTGCGAGGAGCTATCGTTTTGTGTAGGTACGAGGGACTTGTGCGTGGTCTCCTACTGGATTGATACCTTGGTTCTCAAAAACAGAGGGAAATACTTACACTACTTTGCTGCATCATCCTCTCCTCTTCGGGGAAATCCAATGCAGTGCTCAAGAGGTAGCATTGAGCAGCTGTGGAAGGACAAGGAGAACTTGACCGCTGAAGTCGAAGGCCTCAGGACCAAGACTGGCAGGCTAGAGTCTCATTTAGCGAAACTTGCGGCGAAGCTTGTCCTGAAGCTTGAGGGTACGTCTGTCTCGTTAAATAACTATCACCGACTGAGATTTGCAACACTGTCGACTCATTGTTCGTTGTGATGAAACAGAATTCTATCAGGACTTCGAGGCCGAAGCTGGACGGGTCGAGACAGGTCTCGACCCTATCAACTGCCCATGAAGGATGAAGCCGTGATGAACTTGCTCCGACTAGAATCGCACTTGGATGATGTAGTTGACTATCTGGCTCGGCTGAAGGCGGTGATGGCCCGAGTGGATGTTGAGCTCTGGCCTCAGGAGGAACTGTCGCAAGACCTCGAGTCCTTGATGGCTCGGCTAAACCAGATTCCAAGTAGAGTGCAAGAGTGGAAGAAATCCTCTGCCCGCTATGGTGCTGATGTCGCTTTGTCTCTGGTCTGAGTGCACTGCAAGGAAGCTAAAGAAGACAAGTTGGCAGCTCTCAAAGTGGCCAACACTAAGAAGCACTCCTTCCAGGATTTCATGGACACTTTCCTCGAGGCAGCCACTCGCATCGCCGATAGCATCAACCTCGACAACTTCTGAGACCCGGCCAGTCCTTCTCTCACCGAGTAATTAAAAAACATTATGCCTCACTTTTATTTGCCTCGGAATGCCGAGTGAATTTGTAACCGTTAAAACTCCTTTGGGCCTGATGCCCGAGCACTTTATTCTGCGGTCAAGAAACTTTGGATTTATCATCTCATGTATCGCGTCTGTCTTCGAACGAAATTCGTTTTTCTCTCGAATTGTTGTCTGTTTGCTTGGTGCAGCTTCTGGAGAAGAATGGCCAGTCGATCGATCTGGCGACCCTTGAGCAACATTGATCAGCTCATCAGCAAGGCATTCAGCAATGGTCTTGACGTTTCAGTCGACCGATCGGGCGATCCTTTAGTAGCATTGATCAGCTCATCAGCAAGGCACTCAGCAATGGTCTTGACGTTCTAGTCGACCGATCGGGTGATCCTTGAGTAGCATTGATTAGCTCGTCAGCAAGGCACTCAACAATGGTCTCGTCATTCCAGTCGACTGGTTGGGTGATCCTTGAGTAGCATTGACCAGCTCATCAGCAAGGTACTCAGCTTCTGGAGAAGGACGGCCAGTCGCTTGATGGAGCAACCTTTGAATAACATCGACCAGCTCATCAGCAAGGCACTCAGCAATGGTCTTGATGTCCCAGTCGACTGGTTGGGTAAGGTTTTCGAACCTTAGACGAGTACGATACTGCGGCTTAGCCTCCCTAGTGAGAGGATTGCTCTTTACTCGGTGAGATTTTTCAAACTTAGGCGAGTACGAGACTGCAGCCAAGCCCCCGAGTGGGAGGATCGTTCTACACTTGGTAGGATTTTTCATTACTTAGGCGAGCACTGGGCTGCAGCTAAGCCTCCCGACTGAGAGGATTGCTCTTCACTCGGTGAGATTTTTCATTACTTAGGCGAGCACTGGGCTGCAGCTAAGCCTCCCGAGTGAGAGGATTGCTCTTCACTCGGTAGGATTTTTTCGAACTTAGGCGAGTACGAGACTGCAGCTAAGCCCCCGAGTGGGAGGATCGCTCTCCACTTGGTGGGATTTTTAAAACTTAGGCAAGTACGAAACTGCAGCTAAGCCCCCGAGTGAGAGGATTGCTCTTCACTCGGTAGGATTTTTTCGAACTTAGGCGAGTACGAGACTGCAGCTAAGCCCCCGAGTGGGAGGATCGCTCTCCACTTGGTGGGATTTTTATCACTTAGGCGAGCACTGGGCTGTAGCTAAGCCCCAGAGTGAGAGGCAGACTCATCACTCGGTAGGATTTTTATCACTTAGGAGAGCACTGGGCTGCAGCTAAGCCCCTGTGTGAGAGGCAGACTCATCACTTGGTAAGATTTTTATCACTTAGGCGAGCACTGGGCTGTAGCTAAGCCCCCGAGTGAGAGGCAGACTCATCAGTGGGTAGGATTTTTATCACTTACGCGAGCACTGGGCTACAGCTAAGCCCCCGAGTGTGAGCCAGACTCATCACTCGATAGGATTTTTATCACTTAGGCGAGCACTGGGCTGTGGCTAAGCCTCCGAGTTAGAGGCAGACTCATCACTCAGTAGGATTTTTATCACTTAGGCAAGCACTGGGCTGCAGCTAAGCCCCCGAGTGAGAGGCAGACTCATCACTCGGTAGGATTTTTATCACTTAGGCGAGCACTGGGCTGCAGCTAAGCCTCTGAGTGAGAGGCAGACTCATCACTCGGTAGGATTTTTATCACTTAGGTTCAGGCGAAATAGATTTGCGGCTAAAGTAGCATACACAAAAAGAAATAAACAACACCCACTCGGAAGGAGTGAATTATGTCTTTTGATAATTAAGCTAACAGGTATCCCTTATTACATCCGATCGGTTTAACTATTTAAGAATAGAAAGGGCGGAGCAGATCCGCATTCCCAGCGCGTGGCTCATCTCTATTGTGTTCGATGTTGAAGAGACGGTATGCTCCATTGTGGAGCACCTTGGTGATGACGAAAGGGCCTTCCCAAGCGGGGGCGAGCTTGTGTGGCCTTTGTTGATCCACTTGGAGGACCAAGTCCCCTTCCTGGAATGCACGACCCCTTACGTTCTTGGAGTGGAATCGACATAAGTCTTGCTGGTAAATGGTCGACTGGATCGAACCCATCTCTCTCTTCCTCCAAGAGGTCGACTGCGTCTTGTCGAGCTTGCTCTGCTTCTTCTTCTGAGAAGAGTTTGACCCGGGGAGCGTTGTGGAGCAAATCGCTTGGCAAAACGGCTTCGGCTCTGTAGACCAGAAAGAATGGAGTCCGTCCAGTCGACCGATTGGGGGTTGTCCTCAGTCCCCAAAGCACCGACGGGAGCTCGTCGACCCAAGCCCCTGTCGCGTGCTTAAGGTCACGCATTAGCCGAGGCTTCAATCCTTTGAGAATCAATCCATTCGCTTGCTCAGCTTGTCCATTCGACCGGGGATGGGCGACTGAAGCGTAATCTACCCTCGTGCCCTGGGAGGCACAAAAAGCTTTGAACTCTTCATAATCGAAGGTCGGGCCGTTGTCCGTGATGATGCTGTGCGGGACGCCGTATTTGAATATAAGTTCTCTGATGAAACTCACGGCTGTGCTCGCTTCGAGGCCCTTAATGGTCTTGGCTTCGATCCATTTGGTGAACTTGTCGACTGCTACCAGCACATGAGTAAATCCACTCCTACCTGTCCTCAGAGGTCCTACCATGTCCAATCCCCAAACGGCGAAGGGCCAGACGAGTGGAATAGTCTTCAGAGCTAACACGGGTTTGTGAGACATGTTGGAATAAAACTGACAACCTTCACACTTGTCCACTATTTCCTTTGCCATCTCGTTAGCGTGCGGCCAGTAAAACCCGGCTCGGTATGCTTCAGCTACGATTGTCCGAGAATATGCATGGTGACCATAGGTTCCCGAGTGGATTTCATTAAGGATCATTCGGCCTTCTTCTGGCGTGATGCACTTCTGGCAGGCTCTAGTTACACTCTCTCTGAACAACTATCCTCTTATCACAGTAAAGGCTTTAGACCGTCGGACGATCTGTCGAGCTTCTTCTTCATCCTCTGGGAGTTCCTTCCTAAGGATATATGCGATGTATGGTACTGTCCAGTCGGGAGTGATGACCAAAACCTCCATGACTAAGTCGACCACGGCGGGACTTCGACTTCAGTCGGATCTATGGCACTCTTGGGCTGCGGTGACTCTTCGGTGAAAGGATCTTCTTGAACCGAAGGTGAATGGATATGTTCCAGAAACACATTTCGGGGAATAGTCTCTCTCTTTGAGCCTATCTTGGCCAACTCATCAGCAGCTTGATTTTTCAGTCGGGGTATATGGTGGAGTTCCAAACCTTCAAACCTCTTCTCTAGCTTTCTCACTGCATTGCAATAACCGATCATGGCTGGGCTTCTGACATCCCATTCCTTCATGACTTGGTTAACCACCAAATCAGAATCGCCATAAGCCATAAGGCGACGGACACCGAGTGAAATGGCCATACACAACCCGTATAGAAGTGCTTCATATTCGACTTTGTTATTGGAGGAATCAAAATGAATCTGGAGAATGTAACTAAGCCTGTCTCCGCGGGGGGATACCAACACTACTCCAGCATCTGAACCATTCAGCATCTTGGAGCCATCAAAAAACATAGTCCAATATTCCGAGTGAACTTGAGTCGGCAATTGCTATTTAATCCACTCGGTCAAAAAATCTGCAATTGCTTGGGACTTGATGGCCTTGTTTGCCTCGAACCTGATATCTAAAGGGAGGAGTTCAATCGCCCATTTGGCCACTCGACTAGTTGCATCTCTGTTATTCAGAATTTCGGATAGTGGCGCATCGATGACGACTGTAATGGAGTGGTCAGAGAAGTAATGCGCGACCTTCTTCATGGTCATGTATATTCCATAGACAAGCTTCTGATAATGCGGGTATCATTGCTTGGATGGAGTCAAAACTTCAGAGAGATAATAGACTGGGTGTTGAACCTTGTAGGCTTTTCCTTCTTCTTCCCGCTCGACCGTGAGTACTGTACTGACAACTTGTCCATTGACTGCAATGTAGAGCAGTAAAGTCTCTTTACTGATTGGCGCAGCAAGCACCGGCTGGGGTGGAAAGCAGGGTTTTGAGTTCTGCAAATGCTGCTTCAGCTTCATCAGTCCACTCGAACTTATCAGACTTCTTCATCAATCGGTAAAGAGGCAAGGCCTTTTTACCGAGACGAGAAATGAATCGACTCAGAGCGGCCAAACAACCAGTCAGCTTCTGAATGTCATGCACTCGCACAGGGCGTTTCATTCGGAGCATGGTATCAACTTTCTCTGGATTGGCATCGATCCCTCGTTCGGAAACGAGAAAACCAAGTAACTTTCCTCCTGGAACTCCGAACGTGCATTTTGACAGATTAAGCTTGATATCGAATCTTCTGAGGTTGGCAAAGGTTTCTACAAGGTTAGTCAATAGGTCGGAACCTTTGCGAGACTTGACCACAATGTCATCCATGTACGCTTCCACATTCCGACTGATCTGAGTGAGCAAGCACTTCTGAATCATTCTCATGAATGTGGCTCCAGCATTTTTCAAACCAAAAGGCATGGTGACATAGCAAAAGCACCCGAATGGGGTGATGAAGGCTGTTTTTATTTCATCGGGACCATACAGTCGGATCTAATGGTATCCGGAATATGCATCTAAGAAAGACAAGCGTTCACACCCTGCAGTTGAGTCAGCAATCTGATCGATGCGAGGGAGAGGAAAGTGATCTTTCGGGCAAGCCTGATTGATATGCTTGAAATCAATGCACATACGAAGTGAATTATCCTTCTTAGGAACCATGACTATGTTGGCTAGCCACTCAGAGTGGTAGATTTCATGGATGAACTCTGCTGCCAACAGTCGAGCCACTTCTTCGCCGATTGCTTTCATCTTCTGCACGGCGGACCGTCGAAGATGTTCTTTGACGGGTTTTATTTTGGGGCCGACACGCAAACGGTGCTCGGCCAGTCCACTGGGTACACCTGGCATGTCAGAAGGTTTCCACGCAAAGATGTCCCAGTTCTCACGGAGGAACTGGACGAGCACTTCTTCCTATTTGCTGTCAAGTGTCGTTGATATATGGGTCGGTGCAGCACTAGGATCCGTCGGGTGAATATGAATTGGCTTTGTCTCACCAGTCGATTGGAATGTAGAATCTATGGCAGGTTTCTTGGCTCTGAGGAGATCACTCGGATCCACGTTCTTTTGATACTCTTGAAGCTCAACTTCTGCCATCTGCTCACCGGCGATCTTGGAGCCTTTCTGGAAACACTCCTCAGCCTTCTGTCGACTGCCTGTAACTGTGATCACGCCTTTGGGGCCAGGCATCTTCAGTTTGAGGTACACGTAACATGGTCGAGCCATAAAGCATGCATAGGCCGGCCTACCCAAAATGGCATGATAGGCACTCTGGAAATCTAGGACTTCAAATGTCAACTTTTCCTTACGGTAATGCTTTGAGTCACCGAAAACCACGTCGAGGGTGATCTGTCCGAGTGACTCGGCCTTCTTCCCAGGAGTAACACCATGAAAACTCATATTGCTCTCGCTAGGCTTGGACATCGGAATGCCCATCCCCTTCAGAGTCTCAGCGTAGAGGATGTTCAGACCACTGCCACCGTCCATCAGTACCTTGGTCAGACGAGTGTCTCCAACCACGGGGTCGACTACCAAAGCTTGCCTCCTAGGGGTGGCCACACAAGCAGGGTGGTCAGACTGGTCGAACGTAATGGCTGTCTGAGACCATCTCAGGTAGGTGGTCGTCGTCGTGGGAGCGACCATGTTCACCTCCCTGTTGATGACCTTCAATCGACTCTTGCTTTCAACATCGGCGAATATCATCAGTGTGGAATTGACTTTGGGATAACCATCGTCTTCCTCGTCATCTTCAGCTTGGTCCGACTCCTTCTCCCTTTCAGTGGGTTGTTTCTCTCTGAAGTACTAGATTAGGAGTCGACACTGCCGGGTGGTATGCTTCGGGTAAATCAGATTACCTTCCTCATCTTTCTTTGTGTGGATGTGGCACGGCAAATCCATCACGTCATTCCCTTCCTTGTCCTTCACCTTCTTAGGGTCCCAGGGCCCTTTAGGTTTTACCTTGAACTTTCCTTGATTCACTGCCGCAATCTCTCCGGGCGCTGCCGGCTCGGCCTTGCGCTTCTGCTTCCGACTAGAGTTACCTCCACCAGAATCTTGCCCGACTGGTTTGCTCTTCCCACTACAGAGTCGATCCTCTTCTTCTCCGTTAGCGTATCGGGTGGCTATTTCCATCATTCGAGCCGGAGTCATATCTCCAGTCCGACCGAATTTCAAGACCAACTCTCTGTATTTGATGCCTTCCTTGAAGGCGCACATGGCTTGATGCTCTGAAACATTCTCGAAGGTGTGGTGCAGGGTGGACCATCTCTGGATGAACTCTCTCAAAGTCTCATTCGGCTTCTGCATGCAGTGCTGCAACTCAGGCAATCCTCCAGGTTGCTTGCACGTGCCTTCGAAAGTCCTCACGAACACTCGGGTTAGCTCTTACCAACTGTGAATGCTGCCTGGAGCCAACTGAGTCAGCCATGCTCGGGCTGACCCTTCCAACATGAGAATGTTTCATTGCTATCTCGTCGTTGCCGCCCCCGATCTGCACAGCCACTCGGTAATCTTCAAGCCAAGTTTCAGGCTTGGATTCACCAGTGAACTTACTGATCTCGGATGCCAGGTTGAAGTTGGGAGGTATCACTGCTGCCCTGATGGCTCTGATAAAACACTCGGGACCAGAAACATGCACTCGGCTACCACTTGGACGGTCTCTCCCGGTCTTCTCTGTGTGCTTTGTTCCGGTCGACCAGGCCTTGAATGAGGATAGACCTCGCATCGAAGCCCGGTTCCCTTGGGTCGACTGAATTCCTGCGCTCACCACTGTGACGGCGCCTATCATCATTCCGCCGAGGCACGTATGACGCACTCCCCAGAGGAGGCGTGGGTCCTCGACGACGGTTGTCACGGTCAAGTGGATGATCATACTTCCCACGGCCTTCACGCCGCAGAGGCGATCTTGGGCTGTGAGCCGACTGAACCGTGTCCGCTGCAACGGATCTGGTATGAATCCTATTCCACGACTGAGATACTGCTGTATTCTGTTCTCCTGCTGCTCTGAGCAGGGCCCGGATCTGCATCAGCCCTCTGCCAGCTTCCGACTAGGAAGGTTGGATGGACTCTGCTATTCGGGCCGCAGCTGTGAGATTCTGAATCGACATGCAGTATACCTTAGGTGGAGGCAGGAAAGTTGTCGTCGACTGGATTCATGGATCCGCTCCTGGGCACGCTCATCGAGAGCACACTGAAGGTTATCCAGTCGAGTGCGCTCAGCCAAGTTAGATAAGCGCGCTTCCTCCAAGGCTCGAGCCTCGGGGGTTTCTCCGGCGATGGGAGTGTGAAGTGCGTCCATATTATGACGACGAAGATCTTCTCTCTGCTGCGAGGAGAGAGGTTCAGGACGTTACTCCTCGTGGACCTGTGATGGATTGCCACCAGCCTCTTCACCGTCCTCGTGGAGAAAACCTGGTGGCCTACGCGGACCATCGACCATCAAGACTTCAGCCGCAGGATCGCTGCTATCGTACTCGGACGCCGTCTCCACGGAGCCAGTCGACAGATCGAACATGCCATGGAGAGTTTTGTCGGGCTCGATTGCGCGACTCGATGGGTGTCCGAGCGTCGAGCCACTACATGCCTCACCCACCACTGAAGCCACGACCGACCGGATCGCTTGCGGCAACGGATAGCGGGAAGGGGGGACGCCACTGGAGCCAACTGATACTGGGTCGACGGCTGTCGAAGAAGAACACCACGAACGCACACGCGAAAGTGTGTCGCCCCTCGGATGGGGAGCGCTTCGACATCGAGCGGAGCTTCCTGAAGCCACGCTGAGTCGTCAGCGACGAAAATGAGCGCGCCGAGACGGATCTCGTGGCCCTCAACCTTCTCGCCGCTGGAAACCATGATGATGATTGGAAAACAAACTTGCAACTTCACCAATAAGTCGCTAAGACACCGGCCCCACGGTGGGCGCCAACTGTCATGGTTCTAAGCCTGACAGTAGAAAGGGGGTAGGTATGGAGAGGCAAGATCTTAGCTATGGCGAAGATGTACACATGATGTTTACGTGTTCAGGCACTTCTTGGAGGAAGTAATAGCCCTACGTCTCGGTGCCCGGAGGCGGTCGATTGGATTATGTGTGTTGAATTACAGAGTGTGCGAACCCTCGTGCCAGAGGAGGGGTGAGGGAGTCCTGGATTAGGGGGTGTCCGGATAGCCGGACTACCATCATCAGCCGAACTATCATCGTCCGGACTATCATCATCAACCAGACTCCAAGACTATGAAGATACAAGATTGAAGACTTCGTCCCATGTCCGGATGGGACTTTCCTTGGCGTGGAAGGCAAGCTTGGCGATACGGATACGTAGATCTCCTACCATTGTAACCGACTCTATGTAACCCTAGCCCTCTCCGGTGTCTATATAAACCGGATGGCTCTAGTCCGTAGGACACAACAACAACCATTACAATCATACCATAGGCTAGCTTCTAGGGTTTAGCCTCCTTGATCTCGTGGTAGATCCACTCTTGTAAACATCCACAATATCAATATCAATCAAGCAGGACGTAGGGTTTTACCTCCATCAAGAGGGCCCGAACCTGGGTAAAACATCGTGTCCCTTGTCTCCTGTTACCATCCGCCTAGACGCACAGTTCGGGACCCCCTACCCGAGATCCGCCGGTTTTGACACCGACATTGGTGCTTTCATTGAGAGTTCCTCTGTGTCGTCACCGATAGGCTTGATGGCCTCTTCAATCGACAACGACGCAGTCCTGGGTGAGACTTTTCTCCCCGGACAGATCTTCGTATTCGGCGGCTTCGCACTGCGGGCCAACTCACTTGGCCATCTGGAGCAGATCGAAAGCTACGCCCCTGGCCGTCAGGTCAGGTTTGGAAGCCTAAACTTCACGGCCGATATCCGCGGGGACTTGATCTTCGATGGATCTGAGCCACAGCCGAGCGTGCCGCGCTGTCACGATGGGCACGACCTAACTCTGCCGCCGGACAGCACCTTGGAGGCCGCACACGAATCCGCTCCGACCCATAGTCCGGAGCCGATCGCGCAGATCGAGGACGAGTGGCTGGACACCGCCTCGGGGGCTGCAACTTCTACGGTGATGGAGCCGAACACTGACCTTGTCCCGCATAAAGCTCATGACTCCGAGGTGCCGGACTCTCTACCGGACTCTGACCCTCCTACGCCCGCGCCAGTCGAATCAGATTGGACGCCGGTCATGGAATTCACCGCTGCGGACATCTTTCAGCACTCACCCTTCGATGACATCCTAAATTCGCTAAAGCATCTCTCATTATCCGGAGAGCCCTGGCCGGACTACGGCCGGGATGGTTGGGACGTGGACGACGAAGAAATTCTGAACCCTCCCACCACCCACTTCGTAGCCACCGTCGACGATCTAACCGACGTGCTCGACTATGACTCCGAAGACATCGATGGTATGGACGACGATGCCGGAGACTATCAAGAACCAGTGCCTATAGGACACTGGAAAACCACCTCATCATACGGCATATACATGGTGGACACCCCAAAAGATGGGGACGGCGAAGAAGCAACGGAGGCCGATTCCTTAAAGAAACAGCCCAAGCGCCGACGTCAGCGGCGCCGCTCTAAATCCCGCCACAGCAAGAATGGAGATTCCGGCACAGGAGATAATAACACCCCAGAAAGTGCCGAAGACAACCCCCTCCAGCACGATCCAGCGCAGGAGGAGGCAGAAGCAAGCCCTCACGAGAGGGCGGCAGACGAAGAGGTCGAGGATGATAATTACTTACCTCCCTCCGGAGACGAGGCAAGCCTCGACGACGACGAATTCGTCGTGCCTGAGGATCCCGTCGAACAAGAGCGTTTCAGACGCAGGCTAATGGCCACGGCAAACAGCCTAAAGAAAAAGCAGCAACAGCTTCAAGCTGATCAAGACCTACTGGCCGACAGATGGACCGAGGTCCTCGCGGCCGAAGAGTATGAACTCGAACGCCCCTCCAAAAGTTACCCAAAACGCAAGTTGCTCCCCCGACTAGAGGAGGAAGCGTACAAACCTGCATCACCAGCGCACAATACGGCAGACCGACCACCTCGTGGCCGCGACAGAGAGGCGTGCAAGCCCTCCACCAAAACCGTACCCCGGCATCGCTCAAAAAGCATGAAGCCACGGGGGAACGCGCCGGACTTGCGGGATATATTGGAGGACAAGGCAAGACAATCCAGATCTATCTATGGATCACGTGGGCGCCCCAAGACCCACGACGAATACCGTCGCGCCGGATACAACTACTCCGGCCGGGCCGAACACAGCAGACAACGCTCTCTCGAGCTACGTCGCGATATTGCTCAATACAGAGGCGCCGCACACCCACTATGCTTCACTGACGAAGTAATGGATCATCAAATCCCTGAAGGGTTTAAACCCGTTAATATCGAATCCTACGATGGCACAACAGACCCCGCGGTTTGGATTGAGGATTATCTCCTCCATATACATATGGCCCGCGGCGACGATCTTCACGCCATCAAATATCTCCCGCTCAAGCTTAAAGGACCAGCTCGGCATTGGCTTAACAGCCTGCCCGCAGAGTCAATTGGATGCTGGGAAGACCTGGAAGCCGCATTCCTCGACAACTTCCAGGGCACGTATGTGCGACCACCGGACGCAGATGACCTAAGCCACATAATCCAGCAGCCAGACGAATCGGCCAGGCAATTCTGGACACGGTTCTTAACAAAGAAAAATCAAATCGTCGACTGTCCGGATGCAGAGGCCCTCGCTGCCTTCAAACATAACATCCGCGACGAGTGGCTGGCCCGGCACCTAGGACAGGAAAAGCCGAAATCCATGGCAGCCCTCACATCACTCATGACCCGCTTCTGTGCGGGAGAGGATAGCTGGCTAGCTCGCAGCAACAACCTCAGCAAAAACGCTGGCAGTCCGGATACCAAGGACCGCAATGGCAGGTCGCGTCGAAACAAAAACAAACGCCGCATTAACGGCGACAGCAATGAGGATACGGCAGTCAACGCCGGATTCCGAGGCTCCAAGCCCGGTCAACGGAAGAAGCCATTCAAAAGAACCACTCCGGGCCCGTCCAATTTGGACCGAATACTCGACCGCTCCTGTCAAATACATGGAACCCCCGAAAAGCCAGCTAACCACACCAACAGAGATTGTTGGGTATTCAAGCAGGCAGGCAAATTAATCGCCGAAAACAATGACAAGGGGCTACACAGCGATGACGAGGAAGAGACCCGGCCGCCGAACAACAGAGGACAAAAGGGATTCCCCCCTCAAGTTCGGACGGTAAACATGATATACGCAACGCATATACCCAAGAGGGAGCGGAAGCGTGCACTAAGGGACGTATACGCGATGGAGCCAGTCGCCCCAAAATTCAACCCATGGTCCTCTTGCCCGATCACTTTCGATCGAAGAGACCATCCGACCAGTATCCGCCATGGCGGATTCGCCGCATTGGTTTTAGACCCAATCGTCGATGGATTTCACCTCACGAGAGTCCTGATGGACGGCGGCAGTAGCCTGAACCTGCTTTATCAGGATACAGTGCGCAAGATGGGCATAGACCCTTCAAGGATTAAACCTACAAAGACAACCTTCAAAGGCGTCATACCAGGTGTCGAGGCCAGTTGTACAGGCTCAGTTACACTGGAAGTGGTCTTCGGATCCCCGGATAATTTCCGAAGCGAGGAGTTAATCTTCGACATAGTCCCGTTCCGCAGTGGCTATCACGCTCTGCTCGGACGAACCGCGTTCGCAAAATTCAACGCGGTGCCGCATTATGCATACCTTAAGCTCAAGATGCCAGGCCCTCGTGGAGTCATCACGGTCAATGGAAACACGGAACGCTCCCTCCGAACGGAGGAACATACAGCGGCTCTCGCGGCAGAAGTACAGAGCAGCCTTTTAAGGCAATTTTCGAGTCCGGCCGTTAAACGACCGGACACGGCCAAACGCGCCCGGAGCAACATCAACCAAGACCACCTGGCACGTTCCGAGCACGCGTAGCAATGCGGCCTCAACCCCAGCCCTCGCACAATTGTAAGACAAACTCTCCGCGTACATAATTACGCCCTGGAGATACCATGGGCATAGGGGGAGAGGCACAACCACAACAGACCCAGAGTGCGGTTCGACCACACCAGGGGCTCCCAAGTGTGTCGCTCTTTTTATCTTTTATTTCTCTCTTTTTTATACAGAACTCTGTCCGGCGGCGAACCTGCCGAACTCATGATGCAACAGCCAGGGAGGGACAAAGGCTGCGACGAACACTCAGGTGGTCTCCATTACGAGCATTAAATTTGTTAAATACACCATTCCGCGGCCTACCCCTGGAGGGAGACGCCTTTAATTCGTCCAATCCCTTGCTTTCCGCACTATTTGTATCATTCCGCACTCATAGCAGATCTTCTCGAATAAAATGCAGCACTTTTTGCCCATAATTGCATTACCTTATATATATATATGTTCATTTACGACATGTTGCATCCGTACATTTTGGTACGGCCAAATACACCAGGGGCTTATGTTCCCCGCATTATGGTGTGATAAAGTCCGAACACTTTCACAAGTGCGGCACCCCGAACTTATAGCATTATATGAATCGGCTCCGAATCATGTCTTGGGTCAATAGTTGGGTTTGCCCGGCTCCCATGTTTGGCACCTTACGTTCCGTTCTATCGGCTAAGGTAGCACTGGGAGAACCACTGCGATTGCGCCCCGGTTGAGCCGGGTTAACGCCTCAGTGGAGAAAGCTAAAACTGACTGTCATGATAAGGCGAGAGACTGGTCGCTGTTCGAGAGGTCTTTTCGGGTCCTTAAAGACCTACGCCGCTTCGAGCGAAGTTCCGGATAATGTCCGACGAAGGCGTGGATAGCGCCCCGAATTCGGTCTTCCGAATACTAGGGGCTTCGCCGAAATTTAAAATTATAGAATTCTATGGCTAAGTGAGAGTGTTCAAGCACTATAAGTCCGGTTGCCTTGTTCGTTGTGTTGAGCGCCTCCCTAGATGGACCCAAAAATGGGAACAAGAGTGCTCAAGTTTATCCCGAACACCCCAGCACTCGTGGCATGGGGGCTGAAGCCGACGACTTGCCATCTCTCAGATTTAATAAACGGCCGCACAGAAGGTAATATTTTAAATTAACAAGCGTTGCTTAGCGCATATGAACAAAGTTTTCAGCGCACAGGATAACACATTGCGAATTTACTCAATAATTACATCCCTGGGGCACTCATCCGCAATCTTGCGGGCACCCTTCAGGACAGTCTTATAGTACATCTCGGGCGTACGATATTCCTTGCCCGCTGGTGGCGCGTCAGTGATTAGCTTCTCCGCATCCAGCTTGCCCCAATGCACCTTTGCGCGGGCAAGGGCCCGACGAGCACCTTCAATACAGGCGGAGCGCTTGATAACCTCCACCCAGGGGCACGCATCCACCAACCGTCGCACGAGGCCGAAGTAGCTCCCAGGCATGGCCTCTCCAGGCCACAGCCGGACTATGAGGCCCTTCATGGCCTGCTCGGCCACCTTGTGGAGCTCGACCAGCTGCTTCAGCTGGTCGCTAGGGGGCACCGGATGGCCGGCCTCAGCATACTGAGACCAGAAGACCTTCTCCGTTGAGCTCCCCTCCTCGGCTCGGTAGAATGCGGCGGCATCAGACACGCTGCGAGGCAGATCTGCAAACGCCCCTGGAGAGCTCCGAATTCGGGTAAGTAACACGTAATTTACATTCACATGCTTGCTTTGCATGAAAAATGCCTTACCCGCCGCTATCTTCCTCACCAACTCAATCTCCTGAAGGGACTTATGGGCATCGGCCTTGGCAGTTTTGGCACTTTCGAGAGCCGAGGCAAGCTCGGACTCTCGAGTCTTTGAGTCACGCTCCAAACTCTCATGCTTTTCCATGAGAGCCTGGAGCTCTTGCCGAACCACCGCCACCCGCGCCTCCTGCTTTTCTCGCTCTGCCCGTTCCGCGGCCGCATTGCGTTCGGCCGCGACACGGCCTCCTTCAGGGTCGCCACCTCGTTCGTGGCCCCTGCAGTACCCATGTTATCCTTGTTATTTTTTGTTGCAACCTAAATCCTTTTCTGTAAGGTACAAGTTCAAAGTGGTGTTACTCACCTTCTTTGTCCTGGAGCTGCTTCTTGGCGCGGCCGAGCTCTTGCTCGGACCGCTCGAGCTCCTGCTTCAAAGCACCGACCTCCGCAGTCAGTGCGGCAGAGGTCAGCAGCGCAGCCTGCAACCCATATTGACATAATTTTTTAGCAACCCTGCGTATATCTTCTTTTTTTCAGATCCTCAGTCCGGCTTTTCTTTCCGAACACCGAACCGAGCATCAGGGGCTACTGTCTATGCGGTATTACATTGCATATTTTTAACTTCTTACCTCAAAGCCTGATAGAAGGCTACTGCAGGCTTCGGTCAGCCCGCTCTTGGCGAGCTGTACCTTCTGAATCACCGCACTCATAATAGTGCGGTGTTCTTCCTCGATGGAAGCGCTCTGGAGCGCCTCCAACAAATTGTCCGGCGCCTCCGGTTGGACGGAAGCCACCGGCGTCACGGTCTTGCCCTTCGTGCGAAGGGGCCGCCGGCCGGACTCCGAAACCACTGCGGGTTCTGATGTGGAGTCCGGCGCAAAGTCCGGGAGGCCGCCTTGTGGCGCCTCCGGAGCCTCCCCCTGATGGGTCCCTTCTTGGGATCCCACCTCGGCGTCCTCGGTGTCGCGAGGGGTGGAGGCGGTCGGGATGGAGTCTACATCCGACGGAGCCAACGACCCGCTCGATGAAGCGGGGAGATCATCATTGGCCGGACTACAGGCAGCATGCGGCATCAGAATGACACTATGTGACACAGAAAAAGAAATTATAAATCATTCAGGAATCCGGACACTTACGATCTCGCCGGAGGCCTGGCCCTTGAAGGCCATTCTTCCTCGCCAACGTTGATGTTGGCGGAGCTGTCCGGGGGAATAGTCCTTCCCCTCTTGGACCCTTCGGCCTCCCCTGTTGAGGAAGCCTTTCTCTTCCTCTCTCCCTCCTCTGGGAGAGAGTCCTCTTTCTCCTCCTCGTTTTCGGGGGAGGAGTCCGCCCCGGAGTCGTCGGACACCTGAAAACGGGAACTCTTTCGAGCACCCGTGGCCTCCTTCTTGGCCTTCTTCTCCGGCACCACCTGCGGTGCTGGAACTAGCAACCTCGCTAGACGGGCGTCTACTGGGTTTTCTGGCATAGGAGCCGGGCAGATAATCTGCTCCGCCTTCCTCATCCAGTCCTGTCAAAGGAAAAGGGGAAATTAAAACCCGCATAGAGTCAAACTATGAAAAGCAAGTGTCCCGTAAAGGGGTAGAATCACTTACCTCGTCGGCTTGGTGCTGCGAGCGAAATCCGCGATCTTCGGTCGCGGATGCGGGGGCTTCGGCGCCCTTAAACAGCACCCTCCAGGCGCCTTCGTACGTCGTGTCGAAGAGCCCGCTCAGCGCCTGGTGCTGTTCCGGATCAAACTCCCACAGATTGAATGCCCGCTCTTGGCATGGGAGAATCCGGCGGACGAGCATGACTTGGACCACGTTAACCAGCCTGAGCTTCTTCACCAGCTTCTGGATACAGGCTTGGAGTCCCGTCAGCTCCTCCGAACTACCCCACAGCAAGCCCTTCTCTTTCCAGGAGGTGAGCTGCGTGGGGATACCAGATCTGAACTCGGGGGCCGCCGCCCACGTAGGGTCGCGCGGCTCGGTGATATAGAACCACCCCGATTGCCACCCCTTGACGGATTCCACGAAGGCCCCTTCGAACCAAAGGACGTTGGGCATCTTGCCCAACATGGCGCCTCCGCACTCCGCTTGAGTGCCCTTCACTACCTTCGGCTTGACATTGAAGGTCTTGAGCCACAAGCCGAAGTGGGGCTGGATGCAGAGGAAGGCCTCGCACACGACGATAAATGCCGAGATGTTGAGGATGAAGTTCGGGCCAGATCATGGAAATCCAGGCCGTAGTAGAACATGAGCCCCCGGACAAAGGGGTGAAGTGGAAAGCCCAGTCCGCGGAGGAAGTGGGGAAGAAAAACGACCCTCTCATGGGGCCTGGGGGTGGGGATGAGCTGCCCCTCGTCGGGCAGCCGGTGCACGATGTCGCCGGACAGGTAGCCGGCGCTGCGCAGTCTTTCGATGTGCTCCTCCGTAACGGAGGAGGTCATCCACTTGCCTCCCGCTCCAGACATGACTGGGGAAGGTTGAGACGAGATGTGCGGGCTTGGGCGCTGGAGCTCGAGTGCGCGGAGATGGATAAGCAAAGGAGGAAGAAGGCGTAGGTGAAAAGGTGAATCCTTATCCCTTATATGGGCGGGCGAAGTCTACGCGTCCCCCACCGGCCTGGTAAAACTCGCTTATCCCCCAAGCGTCACCATCAATGGCGCGGTTGGGTTACCCACGTCCGTATTGATGAGAATCCCGGATTAAGGGGGAACACGATCTCTGCTTCGACAAGACGTGCCAAGGAAACCGCTTCGCTAAATGCGCTGAGGTGGTAGAGTAAAAAACAATTCAAGTAATGGCTTGGTAGTGGCATGACGTCATGCCGCAAAAAACATCAGCAGATTGAACTTGTGTATATATTATTCTCTCTATGGTGGAATGTGGAATTTATTTTGCAGAGTCGGACACTATCCTGGTCTTCACAATCTTCTATCATTCGGAGGAAGAACCCGCCTTGCAATGCCAAGCAATATACGCGCCGGACTTATCGTCATTGAAGCCTGGTTCAGGGGCTACTGAGGGAGTCCTGGATTAGGGGGTGTCCGGATAGTCGGACTACCATCATCAGCCAAACTATCATCGTCCGGACTATCATCATCAACCGGACTCCAAGGCTATGAAGATACAATATTGAAGACTTCGTCCCGTGTCCGGATGGGACTTTCCTTGGCGTGGAAGGCAAGCTTGGCGATATGGATACGTAGATATCCTACCATTGTAACCGACTCTATGTAACCCTAGCCCTCTCCGGTGTCTATATAAACCGTATGGCTCTAGTCCGTAGAACAACAACAACCATTACAATCATACCATAGGCTAGCTTCTAGGGTTTAGCCTCCTTGATCTCATGGTAGATCCACTCTTGTAAACATCCACAATATCAATATCAATCAAGCAGGACGTAGGGTTTTACCTCCATCAAGAGGGACCGAACCTGGGTAAAACATCGTGTCCCTTGTCTCCTGTTACCATCCGCCTAGACGCACAGTTCGGGACCCCCTACCCAAGATCCGCCGGTTTTGACACCGACAAGGGGGGTGGCTTATATAGAGTGCGCCAAGACCCCAGCCCCACTCCATTACAAGAGAACTAATGTACATAAAGTAGGGGCGTTACTGGTAACGCCAGCATTTAGTACTCTTAATGCTCATGAAGGCTAAGGAGTAAATATTTGGCCGTTGTGTGCTCTTCTGGCTTCTAGTCTTCGATATGGTCGAGTGATCTTCCTTGTGGTCGAGTGACGATAGGTAATGATCGTCGAGTGGTGCGTACGTCAAGTCGATTCCACTCGACGTACGAGACTAGTGCTCTTCTGTTGACTCTTGGTCTTTCCATCTTCAAGGGTAGTGACCTTGGGTAGGACGTATAGGTGGAGCCTATGACCCTACCCCGGGTCTGTATCCTCGTCAACGGGATCTTCCATTAATGCGGGCGTGCGTAGCCCCATGACGACCATTGGTATGACTCCGTATGCCATCGGGTAAACCTCCAGCGGTCACCCTAAGGACTCTTGATATTCACCCCCTTTATAAAGGGGTCGAGGCCTATGCCTCTTTTCCACCTCCCTCGCGCCTTCTCGCACCTCGAGTTCCAACACCCGAGACCTAAGCCCAAACACCCCAGATCCTCCAATATGTCCGGATCCAACCCTCAAGCCCGATGGGTGGCCTCCTCGATCCAAGAGGAAGACATTGTGAAGCTTAGAGAGGTCGGATATTTGACTGCCGACATCCGGCACAGGCTTCCTGCTCCAGGGCAGGTCATCCCTACACTGGAGCCCAATGAGTGTGTCGTGTCTGTTCCCCACTTCCTCCATGGCTTGGGCCTCACCCTCTATCCTTTTGTGAGGGGGCTCATGTTTTATTATGGGTTGGATTTTCATGATCTAGCTCCGGACGCCCTCCTCCATATCTCGTCGTTTATTATAGTGTGCGAGGCCTTCCTCCATGTCACCCCACACTTCGGCTTATGGCTCAAGACCTTCAATGTGAAGCCGAAGATGATCAAGGGGTGACATGCGGAGTGCAGAGGTGCTGTAATAAGCAGGAACGCCGATGCCCCATGGCCAGAGGGCTCCTTCCCGGAAGTATCCAATGTATGGCAATGGAGGTGGTTTTATGTCATGGCTCCTAGAGGGACAAAGTGGGTGGCCGCTCCTGAGTTCCGCTCGGGCCCTCCGTCACAACTAGCGTCTTGGACCGACATAGGACGGAATTGGGGGCCCGCTGGCGATGTACCAGTACTGCAGAGCCGTATCCGAGAGCTTCTTGAGAGGGACATTAACCTTGTCAGCATAATGCAAGTGATGTTAATCCGACGGATGTTGCCGTGCCAACGCCGGCCTCTCCGAATGTGGGAGTTTAATCCAGAGGGTCCGCGGACTGTTAAGCACTTCTTCGGCTTGAAGCTCGAAGGGATGTGTAAATTATTCTTCGGACCGACAGTGGAGTGTTCGGACACCACCGAGGATGCGGGCCTAAGCTGCAATCGCCCAGATACCCAAGTAAGTAGCCTTGATACCAGACACCTTGTTTTGTATTTGTCATAATTGTTTATTCTGAAAATCATCCGTGGCCAGGAATGGCTTAGCAAGGCGGAGAGAATCAGGTGTCCGGCACCACTTCCCGAAGGCTCGCCTGGTCCCACCATGACCAAGATGCTTGACCGGTACTCAGCAGAATGCCCTCAGGGAAAGACAAGGGGAAGATCGAAGAAACCGAACTCCACACGCTACGCATCCGAACCGGGGGAATTGTTACCTCCCCTAAGGAGGATAGTTGGGAAGGGGAGGCTAAGGTCTCCTCCCCGCACGTGAAGAAGAGGGCTGCCTCCGAAGACTTGGAGGCGGAGATGCCCAAACCAGGGAAAAAGGTATCCCCAGGGGCCCTGCCCCGACGGGCACCCTCACCGCGTCATGCCCGCCAACGGGCCAACCCTCCACCGAGCTGTAAGTCAATCGTTAATTCGAAGGTACTATGTTTCTCCTAGATCCATAACCAAGATTCGTCTTTTGCAGTCCGGCTAGCAGCTCTTCTCAACAGAGTTCATCTTCGGGGGATCTTCCTCCGAAGATGATGGAGAGCGAGACCCCGCCCACCTCTCCGACTCATGAAGCGGGCGACACCGAGGTGTCGTCACGGAGGAGTCCGGATCTGCCGAAACCGGAAGTCAATGCGTCAGCCGCCCTGAGCCCGGAGCGTTTAGACCCCACGAGGGGCGATGAGAAGGGTCCAACACAGTTCAATGTCCGGCCGGACGTACTGACAGACTTACTGGAGTGAGCTGCGCTCTCGGAGGAGCACCACTCATTAATGAGCGCGGTGCTCAAGAAGATTTCATCCGCTACAAGTGGTTTGAATGAAGCATTTGCAAGTCTGCTCAGAGGCTTTGAGGTATGTAGTGAAGAATACACTATTTTTTTGCTGTGAGGCACGCGCTAGGTGTGCTCCATATAGATAGTAGCCCCTGAGACTCTGGTTGCCCGCCGTAGGCGGCAAACGGGGGATCATAAACCAATGATTGTGCTGTAAATACTCGCAGGTACCTGTGGGTCCGGCCGCCGACCAGTCCGTTGAAGTTGCCGAACTAACGAGGCAGATTGGATCGATTGATGCCAATATCGCGCTGGTGAATGAGCGGCTGGACAAATCACAAGGTATGTGCTCTGCCTTCCTTTGTATAGGAAAATATGAAGGTGGCATGATATTAATGTAATATGTTTGGACTGCAGATGGTGCTGCTGCCGTGGAAGCCCTAAGGGCGGAACTTGCCCAGGCCAAGAAACAAGCTCGGGTTAGCAATGCAGCTGCCCTAAAGGTGGCCGAGGAATTGAGAGCCGAACAGGCTGCTCATCGCCGAAGCGAGGAAAAGATAGCCGAAATGGCTTTGGAGTTAAAAAATGCCACTGACCGGTATGAGCTCCTTAAAAAGGAGCATAAGGATAGTTCGGCCGATCTGAACAACGCACTGAATGCCACCAAGGAGATACGGACCGAGCTCAGGGGTGCGCGGGAGGAGCTTCAACATGCCGGTAAAATCGCGGCTGGGGGCTCCTACTTGCTGCGGACGAAATTTTTCGATCCGAAGTACGCTCCCCTGGATGGACGCTGGAGTCCTGCGGATGCGTATGCGGATTTGGCAAAGAGTATAGCTGACGCTGCCAAGTTCTTCGAAGATCAGTGTAATAAGGAAGTGGAGAAGCTTTTCTGGTCGCAATTCAATGCTCCCACTCACCCGCTGCCGTTAAGTGACAAGTTGGCTGCTGTAGCGGAGCTTCACAGGTTGTCCGGGCTTGCAATGCGGTCTGTAATAGACCATCTTTGTCCGAAGGGGCCTAAGCAGGATAGTTACTTTGGCTTGGTGCAACAATTCCATGGGGCCATGCCTCGGATCGACGCCATGAGGAGGTTGGCATGCATAGAGGGTGCACGAATGGCTTTTGCCCGCGTTAAAGCCTATTGGGCGGATATGGAGGCCACCATTATAGCGACCCAGGATCCAGCGGGGGGCCAATATCCGGCCGAGCACTACTTGGCGCAGGTCACAGAAGGTGCCCGCCTAATAGAGGCGCAGTGCTCGAAGAATGTCTTGTTCGAGTGATGAATCGAATCATTGTAAAAACAATGTTTATTTTGATTATGAGACAATATATATATATATATATATATATATATATATATTTGTAATCCAAAAGTTAGCAGTCGTTGGCTTCAGCCCCCATGCATACAATGCAGGGGTGTTCGTGAAAAATATGCTTAATCACACTTGATCCAACGTCTTGGTCCATTAAGGAGGTGATCACACATCGAACTAGGCAATCGGACTATATAGCTGTATCAGTTTCTCTTAGCCATGGGAGTCTAACGTTTGGGCTACTATGTAGCCCCTGGTACCTTTGCGTGCATCCGAATACGGGCGCGTATGTACATGACCGGGAAATGGCCCTTTGTTAATGCGGAGGAATCCTAAAGATTCTGGTGAGTCTTCGAGTGGTTGAACAGTCTCTCGCTGCATCATTACAGTCAGTTTTCGGCTTTCTCTACTGAGGTGCTCATCCGGAATAACCAATGCACAATCGCAGTAGTTCTCCTTTGGCCACCTTAGCCGATAATAACGGAACGTAAGGCGTCAAACCCAGGAGCCGGGCAAACCCAACATTTGACCAAAGACATGATTCGGAGCTGATGCATATAAGGCCAAACTCATGACGCCGAACACCCCCGAAGGTATTCGGACTTTATAACAGACGATGGGCTCAAGAATGCCCATTCATTATAAACCATGTGTTTCTAGGTACGTGCATTAATCTATCATGGTGAAATGCCAGTAACGGCAGTATCCTCTGTGGGTATGGAACCCATGGGATGGTTAAACAACAAGAGGCAATAGAAAAGGTTTACACAAGGGCTTAATCTAAAAATAAACCTGTAGAACGGGGCCCTGATGCACGTCTGCGCCTTTGTCTCCGTCATGCCGTATCCTGTAAGGGTATCGTGCGAACATTGTCCGTGGAAAAAAGAGAACTCATAGGAAAGTACAACGTAAGTATGCGATTGATAGTAAAAGTGTAAGATGTTGGCCTACCAATAAGGTTGAGCCAAATGTGGGGCTGTATCAAATATTTATAGCCCCTGGTGTCCGCTATGGGATTACATATACGGTTCCCTAGTTCGATTTTATGCGGGCTACCGGACTCGTCTAACCGTGTGTGTGGTCTTAACGACCAGTCATGTTTTTTAATATTGGAGGCCGCTTATAGTCCGGCTGCTAGGGCTGTCGCGTGTTCCCCTGCGCATGAAGAGCGCTCTGAGATTCTGTTAACGGTGATGACGCCACGTGGACCGGGCATCTTGAGTATAAGGTAGCCATAGTGCGGTAATGTGTTGAAGCGGGCGAATTCCGTTCTTCCAAGCAATGCATGATAGCTGCTTTGGAAGGCTGCGATGGTGAAGAGTAGTTCTTTGCTTCTAGAATTGCCTGGGGAACCAAATGTTACCTCCAGCACGACAGAGCCCCTGCCTTAGGCTTCAACGCCTGGTATCACCCCTTTAAAGGCGGTGTTTCTTTGGCTAATTCTAGATGGGTTTATCCCCATCCTGCGGATAGTGTCCTCGTATATTACATTGAGACTACTGCCGCCGTCCATGAGGACACGGGTGAGACGGTATCCGTCGATTATCGGGCCAAGCACCAAGGCCTTTGATCCTCCGCGCCGAATACTAGTTCGGCCGTCCAAGTGATTGAAGGTGATCGGACAAGACATCCAGTAGTTAGGTGTGGGTATGATGGGCTCTATATCGCGCGCGTCTCTATGCGCGCGTTCGTGCCTTCTCATGGATGTGTGAGTCGCGTGGATCATGTGCACTGTTTTAACCTCTGCCTGGAATTTTTTCTATCCCCCAGTGTTCGGCTGGCGAGGTTCATCCTCGTCTTCACTTGGTGTTTCCCTTCCCTTGTGTTCGGCATTTAATTTGCCGGCCTGCTTGAAGACCCAGCACTCTCTGTGCCTGTGGTTCGCAGGTTTGTCAGGGGTGCCATGAATTTGGCACAGTCTGTCTAGGACTCTATTCAGACCGGACGGTCCCTCTTTACTGCCTTTAAATGGCTTCTTTTGCTGATCAGATCGAGAGCCCCTGAATCCAGCATTAACCATTGTGTTATCTGGGCTCTCTTCCTTGTTTTGGCGTTTATTTTTATTACGCCATGGCTTCCCGTTGTCATCCCTTATTTCGGATGTGCTGGGGTCGCTGGTGCCTTTTCGGGCTAGCCAGCTATCTTCACCCGTGCAAAAGCGGGTCATAAGGCTTGTTAGGGCTGCCATTGTCGTTGGCTTTTCTTGGCCGAGGTGTCTGGCGAGCCACTCGTCGCGGATGCTGTGTTTGAATGCCGCTAAGGCTTCGGCATCCGGACAATCAACAATTTGATTCTTCTTAGTGAAAGCGTCCAAAGCATGCGGGCGGACTCTCCGGGCTGTTGGATTATGTTACTTAAATCGTCAGCATCCGGAGGCCGGACATTAGTCCCTTGAAAATTGGCCCTGAAAGCGTCCTCAAGTTCCTCCCAACTCCCAATTGAGTTTTCAGGGAGGCTTTTCAACCAGTGCCGGGCTGGTCCCTTCAACTTTAGGGGAAGGTATTTGATGGCGTGGAGGTCATCCCCATGAGCCATGTGAATATGTAGGATGAAATCCTCGATCCAGACCCCTGGGTCTGTCGTTCCGTCGTATGCCTCTATGTTCACAGGTTTAAAACCTTGTGGGAATTCATGGTCCAGTACTTCTTCAGTGAAGCACAGGGGGTGAGCAGCCCCTTTGTATCTGGACGCGCTGTGGCATGCAGTCGGCTGTTGTTATGTCCAGTGTTTATTCCGAACTGGTATTTGACTTGTATGATCGTTTTGGTGACCATAGTCCCTCGCACGGGTGTGTCCTTTAGATCCATAGATGGACCTAGCCGTGCCGGCTTTCTTATCCAGATGCTCACGTAGATCATGTGCGGCATCGGTAGCTGTTCTGTTGCGGTTGTGAGGCAGTACATTGGGCCTCCTGGTCGTATTAGTCTTTGGTGGAACGGCCTCGTCGTCGAATTCTGGCGGTAGCTTGCGTTTTGGATAGCTCTTTGTATGGCGATCGTCGCCATATCTTTCTTCAGTGTCTAGCACTTTATTCCATCTGCGATTGAGCATTTCCTGTGCGGCTTTGAGCCATTGCTTCTGCTTCTTTAGACTTCTCACTGTGGCCATAAGCTTTCTGTGGAGGTTATCTCGTTCCACGCGTTCTTCCGGAATGATGAATGCATCATCGTCCGGACTGTGTTCTTGTCCTGGGGCGGTTTGATGAACTCGTCCCTCAGGATCATTGTCATCGGGCGTCTGCTCCGAACTGTGTTCGGCGTGATCTGGCTCGTCCTGCTCCATCGCTGGTTCCGTATGGTCGTTGTTGCCTTCGGGTTTGACCGGAGTATCGATCCTTCTGGCGCTCTTGCTGCTATTTTTACTGTTGCTGGACTTGGAACGGCGTCTGCACCGTTGCTTTGGCTTTTGTCCGGGGGTTTTATCTTCCGCATTGTCACCGTCGTCCTCCTTGGGCGTATCCACCACGTATATGTCGTGTGACGAGGCGGAAGTACGGCACCCCATAGATTCTGAATCTTCTCCCGCCTCGTCGTCCATACTGTTGATGCCTTCGGAGTCGAAGTCAAGCACGTTGGTTAAATCATCAACCGTGGCTATGAATTGGGTGGTGGGTGGGTAACAAATTTCTTCGTCGCCTGCTTCCCACTCGAGCCGAACATAGTTCGGCCTGGAATTTTCTGTCAAAGAGAGAGTTTTTAACGAACTTAGCATGTCACCAAAGGGTGAGTACTGGAAGATATCCGTTGCGGTGAACTCCATTACCGGAGCCCAACCTGGCTCGACTGGCTCGGGAGTGCGGGGACAGGAGCCCAACCTGATGCGAATCTAGGGTTCCGAAGTCACAGGCCACCACATAGGTGAGACCCATGTTCGGCTCCACCGCCGATGAGTGTGTAGCCTGCGGGACGGGGTCCAACCATCCATCTTTAGGTAGCGCAGCCTGCTCCGGATTTAGGTCCGAGGCTACTACGGGGGTGATACCCCGAGCTTTGTCCGACAGGAGGTCTAAGCCATGCTCGTCGTGACTGTCCGGTGCTCCTAGCATAGGCCTGAATCCGTCGAAGATCAAGTCTCCTCGAATGTCCGTCGTGTAATTTAGGTTTCCGAACTTGGTCTGATGGCCAAGCGAGTTGGCTCGCAGTGCGAAGCCACCGAACACGAAGATCTGTCCGGGGAGAAAAGCCTCACCCTGGACCGTGTTGTTGATGATGATTGAAGGCACCATCAAGCCCTGCAGCGACGAAACAGAGGAACTCTCAATGAAAGCACCAATGTCGGTGTCAAAACCGGCGGATCTCGGGTAGGGGGTCCCGATCTGTGCGTCTAGGCTGATGGTAACAGGAAGCAAGGGACACAATGTTTACCAAGGTTCGGGCCCTCTCGATGGAGGTAAAACCCTACTTCCTGCTTGATTAATATTGTAGATATGAGTAGTACAAGAGTAGATCTACCACGAGATCATAGAGGCTAAACCCTAAGAGCTAGCCTATGATAGTATGATTGTAATTGTGATCGGCCTTCTAAGGACCAACCTCTCCGATTTATATAGACACCGGAGAGGGCTAGGGTTTACATGGAGTCGGTTACAAGGAAGGAAACACAATATCCGGATCGCCAAGCTTGCCTTCCACGCAAAGGAGAGTCCCATCCGGACATGGGCCGAAATCTTGAGTCTTGTATCTTCATGCTTCAATAGTCCGGACGATGTACCTAGTCCGGCTGTCCGGATACCCCCTAATCCAGGACTCCCTCAGCGGTGTCTCAATCCAACATCGAAGAGACGTCATTTTTCCTTATGCCAATCCACCAAGTAATCCCAAATACTGGAACCAAACATGGTTCTATTGCCAAGACACTTCTCCGACTGATGAGAACCCTCTGCCCGGCTTTCGTGCTCTGCATCTTGAGTCCAATCATCCGCTTCCTGACAAGATTACTATCGCCAAACGCCAGACGCTCACCCCCACTATGGCTAAAATCAAGGCTCTTTTGGGGAACAGGCTAAATGGTATCGACTTGGTCCAGGTTTGGCTTGCCTGGCGGATCATTCCGTTGAGCCGCCGCCCTGGTCTGATGTGTACCTACACGGGCAAGAAGAATGACCCTCTGCGTCACAGCTCTGAAGATTTACCGGACCACGTCGTTGATGACATGACTAAGTCACTCCTGAACGAAAGCCTAGCAGACTGTGGTAAGGTGGGCTTAAGCCCCTTCTGCGAAGCTAACCCAGCTCCAGCGGTAAGCCGCCAACCAGAGTAAATTACCTTTAACCTTGATGTTTGTCTGTACTCAATCTTTGCTAATTCTCACAGGATGGTGATAAATTTTGGAAAGCAAAATATGATCACGAGGCTACGAAGAAAGCCAGCAAGGCCAAGAGAGCCGCCAGGAAAGAAGCTGCCAAGAAGAAGGGAAAGAAGGCCAGCACCTCTGACTTGCTTCGACTAGAACATACTTCTGAGTCGGATGTAGCCCTTGCCTCTCTTGGATCCTTTTTTAACCACCTTATTGACACTGATTATCATCAGAAGGACACAAGAACAAGTCATGGAAAGGATGAAGAGGTAACTATCATTTCCTCCGACTCCGAGCCTTTGCCAAGACAGAAAATCCGAAGAGTAACCCAGAAAGTAAGATTTTCACATCCCTTAGCTTATCAAGATCCTCAATTTCTTTTGAAGCGACAGATTCATGAGAGCCGGAGGCAGACCCGGACCAGCAAAGACGCGGAACTCTCCTCCGGCTTACCAAATACACCAAGGAAGCGCTGGAACGAGGTCACCTCCGATTTAAATCCCTTTTATCCTTTGGCGGGTCTCACTCGTCAACCACTCAACTCTTCTGACTCGAATTATCAGGAGACTTCACCTTCCTCTGGCGACTCAATGTAGTCCAACTTGCTGGCTTTCAGGACTGCTCCAGGGTAATGATGACTTGCTTATCCTGTATTCATTTCAATTCTCTATATTTGTACTGATCTTTTGATCTTATGCAGCGGAAAAGCAAATCCTAGCAAGAAGGTGAAGAAGAACAAGCCGACCGAAGAGCCAATTTTCAAAGAGACAGAACTTGGGACGGCCGCGCCTGAGGCCTCTACTCATGAGCCGCCACCTGAACCAGCTCATGACACGCCAACGCCAACTACTGACCCGCCTGCCGAGCAAACCGCCGATGGCTCTGAAAACCCAAAAGTTTCTAGCCCGGCCAAGATAGACGACCCGCAAAGTGCTGATGTTGAGATTACCAGGATCGGCTTTGTTGAGCCGGGGAGACCAACTGTGCTGGCCAAGTGTTCTGCCAAGGAGGAGCACCTGGAATGCTGCATGGTCAGATTTGATGTTGCTGAGTATACTCACATGAGTATTGGAGAAGTTTTTTCTGGCTATCTTAGCCAAGTACACAGCAAACGTGACATTGAAATTGATATGGTGAAGCAAATGAACTAGAAGTTTGAGCTATAAACTCTTCTCTTTACTGAATTAACCTTACTATGCCAGCCGCCAAGTCTATTGCTTATGATGAATATGTTGTAGACTTAGAAACAAACTTATGAACATTAGTAATATACTTTGATAAAACATGTAAAAATAAATCCGGCTTATTCTGTAGTCCCCAAGGGCCGGCTTAATCAACATGAATGAGCCGGTCCTTCATATGCTTGTAAAGAAGAAAAAATACTTTAACAGCAATATGCATTAGCCCCCAAGTGCCAAGTACTCTTGCTTGCAAGGTGCTTGGGACTTACTCTCATGAACCATCACGTAGGTAAAATTCTTCGGTAGACATTAGCCCCCAAGTGCCAAGTGTTGTTGCTTGCAAAAGGCTTGGGACTTAATATTGTATGCTAACAGTCATGATTTTGACCCGGTATTTGTACAGGCCACCACCACTCAACTTCAATCAGAAGTGTCTGACTTGAAAAACCGCCTGGAAGCACAGGAGACTGAAACCCCAAAAGCCAACTCCAAATTTGAATTCAGTGTATCTGAAGAAGAGAAACTGAAAAAAGACTTTGAAGTGGAGAAAAAGGCCTGGGCTGAAGAGAGGATCGCTTTAACCAATCGGGCTGAGAAAGCAGAGGCGGGTCTTGAAGAGGTGACAACCGAACTATCCAGCTTAAAACGCCATGTATCTCAGATGGTCTCAGCAATCTTTGGTAAGTCGCCCTACAAGTGTCAAATATTTTGATCTTTCTAAAGATCATATTGTCATTAACTCACCTGACATTGTTATGCAGGCCCCAGGAGTTCAAATCTTAACCAAGACATGCTGATAAAGCTGAAGGCGGTTTACACGCTGGTGGAACAACTCTACACCGGATCTCAGTGTGCCTTAGCCACAGTGGCCCTATCAAATGAAGTTCCCACACTCTTGGTGGATGTACTAAGGAAACTGTCTGTGCTGCCCCAGTGATTTAATGAATTAAGGCGGTCGTCTGCAAGAGCCGGCCATGGCCGCCTTAAGCTGGACCAAAGCTTGGCTTCCAGAATTAGACCCGGCTGACATCGCCATTGGGTATCCAAGCCTTAAGGAGGATGGCATGCCATTTGAACAGGAGGACTTCGTCGCTTGTGTGAAGGAAATAGGCCCTGTGGCTACACTGATTGCTGATGAGGTGGATCTCACCAGGTACCAGTCGGGTTATGATGCGGAGAACCAGAGGATTCCAGCGCCACATTTTGAAGTGACCAGCCTGATCCCACCAATCCGTAAGCATACCTTTGCCCCTGACATTGACCCGGCTGGACTAATTGATGATGAAGCTGAATTTTAAGCTTTGAATGGCATTGACTGGTCATCATCAACCTTCCAGGACAGGGAACAGGGCGAAGGAGCGGAAAGGGTTGACCCGGAAGCTTCAAGCCAACAAGAGAATTAATCCGCCAGCAGCTCATATTTGTAACCCGCTGAAAAAACAATTTAAGCATTTGGACTCGGGGAGTCATGTAATAGGGTAGAAATGACTTTGCTTTGTCTTGCTGTCGTGCACATTTTGGTGCTCAACAGTGTTAAACCGCCATCTCATATTCACCCCTTTTTATATATATCATCTTTTTTCTTACGCTTAAGAAAGTGTTTGACCTGCCCTGCACACAAAAGTAGATTACAAGGAAAACCCTTGGCGGCTTACCGCAGGGCGGGTCATAATATCTTTACATATAACCTCTAATATGGAACAAAGAGTCATAGATAAGCCTGTTATGAAATATAGCTTTGAAACACAACTATAATAATATACCTATGGTCTTTGAACTTGTACTGCTGGTTTATGTGACCCGAATAGTAAGAGTGATAACCCAATCTTTGGAAACCATCAGTTCCAAATATATGATGACTGTCATATGTCGGCGACTTATCGTCCAAAACCAAGCTGGGTTAAATTTAAACCACACTTACACTTAGATCTTTGAACAAAAAAGTCTCAAGATCAAACAAAGGTTGCTTTCAAACAAAACTTAAGCCAAATAGGAAGAAAAATCGAGGCTTCTAATTCGAATACGATCAGTAAACCATTCCAAAGGGGTTAAGCTAGGATTCGAATATGATCATGTAGCTCCCGGTGGCTTTGGTGTTGCGCCGATCAAGAGGGTACTGACAGCTATGGTCTCTTTGGTTCGAATACGACCTATGTTTGAACAGGAAGCCCCCAAATGACCTTGAGCGTTTTTAACGACTCTGATTCGAATACGATCAAAGTTGGACCCAAAAGGGGTTAAGCTATGATTCAAATATGATCAAGAAGCCCCCTAGTGAGTTTGGCAGTGTGCCGATCAAAAGGGTACTGAAAACTATGTTCTCTTTGGTTCGAATATGACCTATGTTTGAACAGGAAGCCCCCTAGTGATCATGAGTTTGAATGGCTAGATTCGAATACGATCATGAGCCGGACCAAGAGGGTTAAGCTAGATTCGAATACGACCAGCCCCCAGTTGGTCATTTGAAAAGATGATGATGAAGACATATGATCATTGAGGATGAAAAGGACAGAGGTCCTGCTTTATTACTTATCATAATATATACATCGTCAAAATATGTACATCATGAGAGCCGGTGCCTCAAGTGTAGTAAGGCCGAAGATGAGTGATATTCCACGGCCGACGGGTCTCTTCCTCCGACTTACGTGAGTCTTTGTGCTCTCGAACATCGATAAGGTAGTATGACCCGTTGTTCAAGTTCTTGCTGACCACAAAGGGCCCTTACGAAGGTGGGGATAACTTGTGTGTGTCAGTTTGATCCTGGATGAGCCGGAGCACCAAATCACCTTCCTGAAAGGTTCTGGATTTAACCCGGCGGCTGTGATAGTGGAGTCCTGTTGGTAAATCGCCAAGCGGGCTGCTGCCAAGTTACTCTTTTCATCTAACAGGTCAAGTGCATCCTGGCGAGCTTGTTCGTTATCAGCTACAACGTAAGCCGCCACACGGGGAGAGTCATGACGGATGTCACTAGGTAAAACCGCCTCTGCTCTGTTAACCATGAAGAAAGGCGTGTAACCCATAGACCTGTTGGGGGTAGTATTGATGCTCCATATCACAGAAGGTAACTCCTCGACCCAACAACCCGGCGTTCGCTGCAAAGGAACCAAAAGCCGGGGCATAATGCCTTTCAAAATTTCTTGATTGGCTCTTTCAGCTTGAACATTGGATTGGGGGTGAGCTACTAATGAAACATCAAGCCGGATATGCTCACGTTAACAAAACTCATCCATGGCGCCTTTGGACAGATTAGTGCCATTGTCAGTTATAATATTGTGTGGAAAGCCAAAACGAAAGATCACCTTTTTCACGAATTGAACCGCCGTGGCTGCATCACACTTACTAACTGGCTCTGCCTCAACCCCCTTTGTAAATTTGTCAACCGCCACCAAGAGGAGGGTCTTTTTATCGTTGGATCTTTTGAAAGGCCCGACCATGTCGAGCCTCCAGACTGCAAACGGCCAAGTAATTGGAATCATACTCAACTCTTGAGCCGGCACATGAGCACGTCTTGAGAACTTCTGACAACCATCACATTTACTAACCAGATCCTCCGCATCAGCGTGAGCCGTCAACCAATAAAACCCATGATGAAAAGCCTTGGTGACAAGCGACTTTGAACCGGCATTATGGTCGCAATCTCCTTCATGAATCTCACGAAGAATTTCTTGACCTTCCTCAGGAGAGACACAACGCTGAAATGCCGCAGTGACACTGTGGTGATGCAACTCGCCATGGCAATTGTCATTGACTTAGACCGCTGGGTTATCTCCCTGGCCAAAATTTCATCTTCAGGCAACTCGCCCTAGGTCATGTAAGACAAATATGACACTGCCCAATCTAGGATGACGTGAAGAGCCTCCACCAATTGTGCTTCCGGGTCAGGAACAACCAAGTCTTCCTCTGTAGGCAACTTGACAGAAGGGTTATGCAGAATATCCAAGAAGGTATTAGGTGGCACCGGCTTATGGTGAGACCCCAACCGGCTTAAAGCATCAGCTGCCTCATTTTTTCTGTGATCAATGTTCTCCACTTGGTAACCCTTGAAGTGTACAGCAATGGTGTCAACCTCCCAGCGATGAGCCGCCATAAGGGGATCCTTGGAATCCCACTTGCCTAATACTTGTTGAGCCACCAAGTCTGAATCGCCAAAGCACCTTACCCGGCTTAAGATCATCTCCTTAGCCATCCGAAGACCATGGAGCAAGGCCTCATACTCAGTTGCATTTTTAGTACAGGGAAACATCAACCTTAGCACATAACAAAATTTGTCACCTCAGGGGAAGCTAAAAAAACTCCAGCCCCCAAGCCCTCCAATTGCCTGGACCCATCAAAGTGAATAGTCCAATATGTGTTGTCCGGCTTCTCTTTAGGCATCTGCAGCTCTGTCCAATCGCTGATGAAGTCCACCAATGCTTGAGATTTGATAGCAGTGCGTGGCACATACTTTAAACCATGAGGCCCAAGTTCAATGGACCACTTGGCGACTCGTCCTGTGGCTTCTTTGTTTTGAATGATATCTCCTAAAGGAGCAAAAATGACCACAGTGATGGGATGGCCCAGAAAATATTGCTTAAGCTTCCGTCTTGCCATGAACAACCCATAAACAAGCTTCGGCCAATGTGGATACCTTTGCTTGGACTCAATAAGCACCTCACTGATGTAGTAAACCGACCGTTGAACCGGATGCTCCTTGCCAGCCTCCTTGCACTCCACCACAATGGCTACACTGACGCCACATGTGTTAGCAACCACATATAACAATAACGGCTCCTTATCAATTGGAGCAACAAGGACTGGCGGCTCAGCTAGCTGTCTCTTCAATTCTTCAAAGGCAGCGTTAGCAGCATCACTCCAGACGAAGTCGTCTGTCTTCTTCATCATCCGATACAGCGGTATGGCCTTCTCACCTAACCTGCTTATGACCCGCCAAATGCTGAACATCATTGATACACGCAGGTTTAGCCAAAGAAGTGATTGCCTTGATTTTCTCCGGGTTAGCCTCAATGCCTCTGTTAGAAACCAAAAAACCCAAAAGCTTGCGTGCTGGCACACCAAAAATGCACTTGGCCAAGTTAAGCATCATCTTGTAGACCCAGAGATTATCAAAGGTTTCCTTCAATTTATCAATCAAGGTCTCCTTCTCTCTGGTCTTTACCACAATGTCTTCCACATAAGCATGAACATTACGCCCAATCTGATTGAGAAGACAGTTCTGCACACATCGCTAATAAGTCGCCTGGGCACTCTTAAGCCCAAAAGGCATAGACAGATAGCAAAAGGCTCCAAATGGAGTAATAAAATCCGTCTTCTCCTGGTCCTTAACTGCCATCTTGGTTTGATGATAACCAGAATAAGCATCCAAAAAGTTCAAACGCTCACAACCCGCCATAGCATCAATGATTTGATCAATACGAGGGAGAGCGAAAGGATTAGCCGGACAAGCTTTGTTTAAATCCGTGTAATCCACACACATACGCCAAGTGCCATTCTTCTTAAGCACCAGCACCGGGTTAGCCAATCACTCTGGATGAAAAACTTCAACAATGAACCCGGCCACTAAGAGCCGGGCCACTTCCTCACCAATGGCCTTACACCTCTCTTCATTGAACCACCGAAGAAACTGCTTGACCGGCTTAAATTTTTGGATCAATATTGAGAGTGTGCTTAGCGATTTCTCTCGGTACACCCGACATGTCAAAAGGTTTCCATGCAAAGATGTCCCGGTTCTCACGGATGAACCCGATGAGTGCGCTTTCCTATTTGGGATCCAGATTGGCACTGATACTGAACTGCTTAGATGAGTCGCCTGGAACAAAATCAACAAGCTTGGTGTCATCAGCCGACTTAAACTTCATTACCGGCTCATGCTCTGTGGTTGGCTTCTTCAAAGACATCATGTCCGCCGGGTCAACATTGTCCTTGTAGAACTTCAACTCCTCTGTTGCACAAATAGATTCGGCGTAAGCAGCATTGCCTTCCTCACATTCGAAGGCTATCTTCCGACTCCCATGCACTGTGATGGTGCCCTTATGACCCAGCATCTTGAGCTGCAAATAAACATAACACGGCCGTGCCATGAACTTGGCATAAGCCGGCCGTCCAAACAGGGCGTGATACGGGCTCTTGATTTTGACCACCTCAAAGGTTAACTTCTCAACCCTAGAATCATGCTCATCTCCAAAGGCTACCTCTAGCTCAATCTTACCCACTGGGTACGCCGACTTACCAGGGACCACTCCATGAAAAACAGTGTTGGTAGTCTTGAGATTTTTATTAGTCAAACCCATGCGACAAAAAGTCCCATAATAGAGGATATTGATGCTACTGCCTCCATCCATGAGCACCTTAGTGAATTTATATCCACCAACCTGAGGTGCCACCACCAAGGCCAAGTGACCCGGATTGTCAACCCGGGGAGGGTGATCTTCCCTACTCCATAGAATAGGTTGCTTAGACCATCTCAAATAACGAGGAACTGCCGGCTCAACAGCGTTCACAGCCCTCTTATGAAGCTTCTGGTCCCGTTTGCACAAACTGGTGGTAAACACATGATATTGTCCACTATTCAGCTGCTTTGGATTACTCTGATATCCACCCTGCTGCTGTTGCTGACCTCCTTGGCCAGACTTCTGATTATAACCACCTTGATTACCCTGAGAACTTTGAAAATTGGAATTTAAACCGCCGCCCGGGACATGAAAGCCGCCGCCACCTGAGCCGCCACCCGGCCCATGATTACCATTGAACATGTTGGAATTCTTGAAAGCTTTCATGATTGTACAGTCCTTCCATAGGTGAGTGTCCAACTTCTGTGGAGTACCGTGCCTTGGACAGGGCTCATTCAGCAACTGATCAAGCATGGGGCCTGACCCGCCAGACCGAGGAGGTGGTCTCCCCTTACGTCATTGATTGTTGCCCTACGCATTGGTGTTAGCCACAAACTCCAAGCTAGCATCAGCCTTATATTTATTATTACCTCCTTGATTTGCCGGGTTATGCTAAGGACCCTTGGCGTTGCCGTTCTTCTTTTCCTTCCCTGTCTTCTCATCATCAGACTCGGGATCCTTGGTACTATCAGAGTCGGCGTATTTGACTAGAGCCGCCATCAGTTGGCCCATGTCATTACAATCGCGCTTGAGCCGCCCCAGCTTCATCTTCAGAGGCGTAAAACGGCAATTTTTCTCCAACATTAAGACTGCAGAGCCGGCATCCATCTTATGAGACGAATGTATTATGGCTTTGACCCGGCGCACCCACTGGGTCGTGGACTCACCCTCCTCTTGCTTGCAATTAGTCAAATCCACAATTAACATGGGCTGCTTGCATGTATCTTTGAAGTTCTGAATGAACCGGGCTTTTAAATCTGCCCATGAACTGATGGAATTAGGCGGCAGTCCCTTCAACCAAGTGCAGGCCGTCCCATCCGACATCATGGTGAAGTACTTGGCCATCGCAGTGTCACTGACTTACAATAGCTCCATAGCCATCTCATAGCTTTCAATCCATGCCCCAGGCTGTAAGTCGTCCGTGTAATTAGGCACCTTTCGAGGCCCCTTGAAATCCTTGGGCAAACGCTCGTTACGCAGAGCTGGCACCAGACAAGGGACACCTCCGGTCCTAGTGGTCACGCCTGCCTCAATAGAAGTCGTTGGATAAACCGAAAAAGACTGGTAAGCCGCCCGCTGAGCCACCTGCTCAACCGCCTACTGAGCCGCCGGCTTAGCCTCTTGACGTATTCTGTCCTGATCAACCAAGTTAAGAGCTCCGTCCCACGCCAGGTCATGCCCGCATGGCTGGTCACGGCACCGGGCCAACTCGCTGAATCCATGTACCTGCTATAACTTGGGCTCCGACTTGGCTGAGGGGTTGAATGAATCCTGTCTTGGCTATACGAGTACGCCTCCTACTGCACCAAAGCTGTCTGAAGAAGCTCTCTGACCCTTCGAGTTTCAACCACCGTCGGAGAGTTGCCCTCCACCGGGAGAGTCGCCAATCGTGCCGCTGCAGCAATCATGTTCTCCAAAGGGTTAGAATAATGACCCGGTGGTGTTGGTACATAATGAGGTGGAGCAATATTCTTCCGGGGAGGTTCCATCATACATGGTTGAATCGGTGTTCCAGCCCCAGGCATTGCAACCCGGTCTATCTCTGGCGGGTTACTGGGCCCTGCACCAGGTGTACAGAAGAGGTTTCGAGGATCATAAACCGGAGGCAGATGGGATTGAGTCTTATGGTACCTCCTCCTCATGACCCCATTTGACGCGTTCTGATCCCTCGTGAGCTGGAAAGCCTGCGACTGAATCAGCTGAGCCTGAGTGTCCAGAGTCGCCCGCTCTGTAGTCATCCCGACATCCTCTGCCGCCAGGTCTTCCTTAGCCTGCACTATATCCTTCTTCAATTGCGCCACTTCCGCATCATGTTGAGCTTGATCCGCTGGGTTGACCATGGCGGTTAATAGAGCTATCATCTTATCCATGAGATCCATCAGCACCTGAGCTGACGGGCGCACAGGGCCTCCTGCCCCGGTTTCCTCTGACCCGGAGGTTATCGCTGCCGCAACCGTAGAGTTTTGAACGGGTTGCATGCCAGCCATGAAGATCGCAACTCTGCTCGGCGGCTCAAGGAGGTCCAGAATACTACTGCCATCGGAATAGCCCCCAAGCCCTCCGTCTTGCAATTGATACAACGAATCCGTCTCACTTGTGGACGACTCACCATCAGAGTAGATGGTCATCTCACCGGCAGACACAGATCCTTCAGAAAGTTCCCCTCCGTGGATGCATCCCATGAAGGCACGCTTCATGGCAGGTTGAGCCCGGGCGGGTCTCGCACGCTAAGCCGTCTCGACGAGGTCGGTGCAGATGTCTGGCTCAGGGCCCGGCTTGCCGATCTTGCCGATGAAGACGTGGATTCCGCCAAAGGGGACCCGGTACCCGTACTCAATCGAGCCGGCGTCGCGGCCCCAGCCCGCATCATCGATGTAGAGCTTGCCGCGATGACTCTTGGTTATCCGGCCCATAGTGTATCCCTTGAGCCCTTCGATGCTACCCTTCAAGAACTCAAATCCACCATGCGCTAGCCCCACGGTGGGCGCCAACTGTCGTGGAATTGTCACATGAGATGTCCTAGTGAAAGGACTTAGTCATGGATCCATCTCAACTAGGAAGCTTAAAGGGGTTAATCGGGACAAAGGACACGGGGTTTATACTGGTTCGGCCCCTTACGGTGAAGGTAAAAGCCTACGATCTAGTTTTGAGTGGGATTGCTTATGTCTCGATTACCAGGGAGCGATTCCGCTTGACCTAGTTCTCGATCTAATGTTACTTTCCCTGGACCACCGCCGGGTCGTCCCTTTATATACAGAGGTCGATGCCCAGCGGCTCACAGAGTCCCGACTGGCTCATAAACAGTGTCTGGCTCAGTCTCTAACTATTCTTGCCTTACAATATAAGTTATGTACATATGGCAGTTTATCTCTACGGGCCTTAAGTCGCCTTTGGGCTTTGGGCCCTGAACTGAACCGCCATCTTCAAGCTTTGTCTTGGGCTTCAAGAGTCCTCATAGGTATAACACGGCCCCTCCCGAGCGGGTCATATCTAATATTTATATCCCCAACAAGGCCTTTACCTTCACCGCAAGGGGCCGAACCAGTATAAACTCCTATGTCCTTTGTCCCGTTTAACCCCTTTAAGCTAACCTAGTTGCGATGGCTCCATGACTAAGTCCTTTCGCTAGGACAACTTCCGTGACTATTCCACGACAGTTGGCTCCCACCGTGGAGCCAGCGCACGGTGGTTTTGAGTTCTTAAAGGGCAGCTTCGAAGGGCTCAAGGGATACGTTGTGGGCCGTATGACCAAGAGTCGTCGTGGCAAGCTCTACATCGACGATGTAGGGTGGGGCCCGAGGCCGGCTCAATTGAGTACGGTATTCGGTCTTCTTCGGTGGAATCCACGTCTTCATCGGCAAGATCAGTGAGCCGGGCCCTGAGCTGGACATCTGCACCGATGTCATCGAGACAGCTCAGCGTGCGAGACCCGCCCGAGCTCAGCCCTCCATGAAATGTGCCTTCGTGGGATGCATCCATGGGGCGGAATTCGATGAAGGATCTATGTCTGGCGGTGAGACGGCCATCTACTCTGATGTGAGTCATCCACAGGCGAGACTACTTTGTTGTATCAACTGCAAGATGGCAGGCTTGGGGGCTATTCTGATGGTAACAGTATTCTAAAACCCTATGAGCCGCCAAACAGGGTTGGGATCTTCATGTCTAGTACATAGCCTGGTCAGAATTCATCAACTGCAGCGGCAATGATCTCCGGGTCAGCAGCGGTGACGGCGGCCGGAGCAGGAGGCCTTGTATGCCCGCTGGCTCAGGTTTTGATGGCTTTAATGGATAAATTAACAGATCTGTTGACAGCAGAGGTCAACCCGGTGAATCAAGCTCAGCATGATGCAGAGGTTGCGAAGTTACGTGATGAGGTAGCACTAGCCAAGGAAGACCTAGAGGTAGAGGACATCAGGATAGCCACAGAACGGGCTGCTCTGGATGCTCAGACCTAATGAATTCAATCAGAGGCTTTCCGGCTTACGATGGATCAAAACACTTCAAATGAAATCATGAGGAGGACGCACCAGTCTCGTCTACCTCCGGTTTACGAGGCGAGAAACCTCTTTCGCACGCCTGGAGTGGGGACCAGGAACCCGCCGGAGATAAATCGGGCTGCAGCGCCTGGAGTCGGAATGCCAGTTCAGCCACGCATGACGGAACCCCCTCGTCTTAACAGTGCTCCGCCTCCACATGTCCCAACACCACCGGGTCATTATTCCAATCCCTTAGAAAACATGATTGCTGCAACGGCGTGATTGGAGGCTCCTCCGGTGGATGGCAACTCTCCAGCAGCGGTTGAAACACGAAAGGCCAGAGAGCTTCTTCAGACAGCATTGGTGCAGCAGGAGGCATATTGTTACAGTCGAGATAGGATTCACTCGACCCCTCGCCCTAGCCGGAGTTATAGCAGGCACATGGACTCACAAGCCGTTTCAAGCAACGCCCAGCGCCATGACCAGCCACGTGGGCATGACCCGACGTGTGATGGAGCTCCTAACTTGGTCGACCAGGACAGAGTGCGCCAAGAGGCTGAGCATGCGGCTCAGCGGGCAGCTCACCAGCCCCTTCCGGTTTATCCAACGGCTTCGGTTGACACATGCGTGACCTCTAGATCTACGAGTGTACCCTGTTTGGTGCCGGCTCTGCGTAATGAGCGTTTGTCCAAGGATTTCAAAGGACCACGTAATGTGCCTAATTACATAGCCGACTTACCCCCTGAGGCGTGGATTGAAAGTTATGCAATGGCCATGGAATTGTTGGAGGTCAGTGATGCCGCGTGTGCTAAGTACTTCACCATGATGCTGGATGGAACGACTCGTACTTGGTTAAAAGGGATGCCGGCTAATTCCATCGGGTCATGGGCTGAGCTAAAAGCCCGGTTTATTCAGAACTTTAAAGACACATGCAAACAACCCATGTCAATTGTAGACTTGGCTACATGCGCCCAAGAGGAGGGTGAATCAACGACCCATTGGGTGCGCCGGGTCAAAGCTATCATACATTCATCTGATAACATGAATGCCGGCTCTGCACTCTTAATGTTGGAGAAAAATTGCCATTTTTTGCCTCTTAAACAGAAGTTGGGGCAGATCAAGCGCGATTGTAATGATATGGGGTAGCTGATGGCGGCTCTAATCAAATATGCCCACTCTGATAGTACCAAGGACCCCAAGTCAGATGATGACAAGCTGGGAAAGGGAAATAAGAATGGCAACGCCAAGGATCAGCAGCATAATCCGGCGAATCAGGGGGGCAACGGTAAATGCAGGGCTGATGGTAACTCGGAGTTTGTGGCCAACACCAATGCACAGAGCCATAATCAGCATCGTAAGGGGAGGCCACCTCCTCGGACCGGTGGATCAGGTCCTACTCTTGAGCAGTTGCTGAACGAGCCCTGTCCAAAGCATGGCACGCAGGAGAAACCAACTACTCACCTTTGGAAAGATTGTTCCATTATGAGGGCTTTCAAAAATTCTAACTCATTTCACAGCAATCATGGGCCAGGAGGCGGCGGTTCTCATGGCCCGGGTTATGGAGGTGGCTGTTCTAATTCTGGCTTCGAGGGCCACGAAAGTAATCAGGGTGGTTATAATCAAGGTAATCAGGGTGGTTACAATCAACAATCTGGCCAGGGGGTTAGCAACAATAGTAATCTGGATATCAAAGTAATCTGAAGCAGTTGAATAGTGGGCAGTATCACATTTTCACCACGAGTTTATGCAAGCGTGACTAGAAGCTCCACAAGCGGGCTGTGAACGCCGTTGAGCCGACAGTTCCCCATTAGTTACAATGGACTGAGCAGCCCATTATGTGGAGTCGAGTGGATCACCCGCCCGGGTTGATAACCCGGGTCACTTGGCTTTGGTGGTGGCGCCTCAAGTTGGTGGATATAAGTTCACTAAAGTACTCATGGAAGGGGGAAGCAGTATTAATATCCTTTATTATGAAACCTTCCGTCGCATGCGGTTAGCCGATAAAAATCTTAGGTCGTCTAATACTGTTTTCCATGGAGTGGTGCCTGGTAAGTTGGCATACCCTGTATGCAAGATTGAGCTGGAGGTGGCCTTTGGGGGTGAGCATGATTCCAGGGCTGAGAAGTTAACATTTGAAGTGGTCAAGATCAGAAGCCCATACTACGCTCTATTTGGACGACCGGCTTATGCTAAGTTCATGGCACGACCTTATTATGTTTACTTGCAGTTCAAGTGTCGGGTTATAAGGGAACCATCACGGTGCATGGAAGCAGGAAATAGCTTTGGAGTGTGAAGAAGGCGATGCTGCGTATGTTGAGTCTGTCTGTGCAACGGAGGAGTTGAAATTTTACAAAGACAATGTTGATCCGGTGGATCACGTCTTTGAAAAAGCCTACTACATAGCATGATCCGGTGTTGAAGTTTAAGTCAGCCGATGACACCAAGCTGGTCAATTTTGTTCCTGGCGACTCATCCAAGCAGTTCAATATCAGTGCTAACTTGGATCCAAAATAGGAAAGAGCGCTCCTTGAGTTCATCCGTGAGAACCGGGACATCTTTTCATGGAAACCTTCTGATAGCCAGGTGCACCGAGGGAACTCGTCGAGCACTCTCTCAATATTGATCTGAAATTTAAGCCGGTCAAGCAATTCCTTCGTTGCTTCAATGAGGAGAGGCATAAGGCCATTGGTGAAGAAGTGGCTCGGCTCTTAGCGGCTGGGTTCATTGTTGAAGTTTTTCATCCGGAGTGGTTGGCTAATCTGGTGCTGGTGCTTAAGAAGAACAACACTTGGCGTATGTGTGTGGACTACACAGACTTAAATAAGGCTTGTCCGGCTAATCCTTTTGCTCTCCCTTGTATTGATCAAATCATTGATGCTACGGCGGGTTGTGAGTGTTTGAGTTTTTTGGATGCTTATTCTGGTTATCATCAGATTAAGATGGCAGTTAAGGACCAGGAGAAGACAGCTTTCATCACTCCATTTGGAGCCTTCTGCTATGTGTCTATGCCTTTCGGGCTCAAGAGTGCCCAAGCGACTTATCAGTGATGTGTGCAGAATTGTCTTCACAGCCAGATTGGGTGCAACGTTCATGCTTATGTGGATGATATTGTGGTGAAATCCAGAGAGAAGGAAACTTTGGTAGATGATTTGAAAGAAACCTTCGATAGTCTTCGGGTCTACAAGATGATGCTTAACCCAGCCAAGTGCGTTTTTGGTGTGCCAACAGGCAAGCTTTTGGGTTTTCTGGTTTCTAACAGAGGCATTGAGGCTGACCCGGAGAAGATCAAGGCCATTACCTCCCTGGCAAAGCCGGCGTGTATCCATGATGTTTAGCGTCTGGCGGGTCATTGATGTTGGGGAACGTTGCAGAAAATAAATTTTTTCTTACGGTTTCACCAAGATCCATCTATGAGTTCATCTAAGCAATGAGTGAAAGGGGAGATGCATCTGCATACCACTTTGTAGATCGCGAGCGGAAGCGTTCAAAAGAACGGGGTTGAAGTAGTCGTTCTCGTCGTGATCCTTTTACCAGAGATCCTAGCGCCAAACGGACGGCACCTCCGCGTTCAACACACGTACGGTCAGTGTGACGTTTCCTCCATCTTGATCCAGCAAGGGGGAAGGAGAGGTTGATGATGATCCAGCAGCACGACGGCGTGGTGGTGGATGCAGCAGAGCTCCGGCAGGGCTTCGCCAAGCTGCTGCGGGAGGAGGACAAGGTGTAGCAGGGGGAGGTAGGCGCCAAGACTTGGGTGCGGCTGCCCTCCCCCCTGCCCTCCTTTATATAGGCCCCCAGGGGGGGGGGCGGCCCTGGGAGATCAATCTCCCAAGGGGGGGCGGCGGCCAAGGGGGGTGGAGTGCCCCCCAAGGCAAGTGGTGCGCCCCCCCACCTAGGGTTTCCATCCCTAGGCGCAGGGGGGCCCAACGGGGGCGCACCAGCCCACTAGGGGCTGGTTTCCCTCCCAATTCAGCCCACGGGGCCCTCTGGATAGGTGGCCCCACCCGGTAGACCCCCGGGACCCTTCTGGTGGTCCCGGTACAATACCGGGTGACCCCGAAACTTTCCCGATGGACGAAACAACACTTCCTATATAGTTTTCTTTACCTCTGGACCATTCCGGAACTCCTCGTGACGTTCGGGATTTCATCTGGGACTCCGAACAACATTCGGTTTGCTGCGTACTCATATTCATCCGCGTCCGTCTTCTTCTTAAAGATCCATTTGTTTTCTATCGCTCGCCGATCATCGGGCAAGTCAGTCAAAGTCCATACTTTGTTTTCATACATGGATTCTATCTCGGATTGCATGGCTTCTAGCCATTTGTTGGAATCTGGGCCCGTCATCGCTTCTTCATAGTTCAAAGGTTCACCGTTGTCTAACAACATGATTTCCAGGACAGGGTTGCCATACCACTCTGGTGTGGAACGTGTCCTTGTGGACCTACGAAGTTCAGTAGCAACTTGATCAGAAGTACCTTGATCATCATCATTAATTTCCTCTCCAGTCGGTGTAGGCACCACAGGAACATTTTCCTGAGTTGCACTACTTTCCGGTTCAAGAGGTAGTACTTCATCGAGTTCTACTTTCCTCCCACTTACTCCTTTTGAGAGAAACTCTTTTTCCAGAAAGGATCCGTTCTTGGCAACAAAGATCTTGCCCTCGGATCTTAAGTAGAAGGTATACCCAATGGTTTCCTTAGGGTATCCTATGAAGACGCATTTTTCTGACTTGGGTTCGAGCTTTTCAGGTTGAAGTTTCTTGACATAAGCATCGCATCCCCAAACTTTTAGAAACGACAGCTTAGGTTTCTTCCCAAACCATAATTCATACGGTGTCGTCTCAACGGATTTAGACGGTTCCCTATTTAAAGTGAATGTAGCTGTCTCTAGAGCATATCCCCAAAATGATAGCGGTAAATCGGTAAGAGACATCATAGATCGCACCATATCCAATAGAGTGCGATTACGACGTTCGGACACACCGTTACGCTGAGGTGTTCCAGGCGGCGTGAGTTGTGAAACGATTCCACATTTTCTTAAGTGTGTACCAAATTCGTGACTTAAATATTCTCCTCCACGATCCGATTGTAAGAATTTTATCTTTTGGTCACGTTGATTCTCTACTTCATTATGAAATTCCTTGAACTTTTCAAAGGTCTCAGACTTGTGTTTCATCAAGTAGACATACCCATATCTACTCAAGTCATCAGTGAGAGTGAGAACATAACGATATCCTCCGCGAGCCTCAATGCTCATTGGACCACACACATCAGTATGTATGATTTCCAATAAGTTGGTTGCTCGCTCCATTGTTCCAGAGAACGGGGTCTTGGTCATTTTGCCCATGAGGCATGGTTCGCATGTGTCAAATGATTCATAATCTAGAGACTCTAAAAGTCCATCAGCATGGAGCTTGTTCATGCGCTTGACACCAATGTGACCGAGGCGGCAGTGCCACAAGTATGTGGGACTATCGTTATCAACTTTACATCTTTTGGTATTCACACTATGAATATGTGTAACATTACGTTCGAGATTCATTAGGAATAAACCATTGACCATCGGGGCATGACCATAAAACATATCTCTCATATAAATAGAACAACCATTAGTCTCGGATTTAAATGAGTAGCCATCTCCTATCAAACGAGATCCAGATACAATGTTCATGCTCAAACTTGGCACTAAATAACAATTATTGAGGTTTAAAACTAATCCCCTAGGTAAATGTAGAGGTAGCGTGCCGACGGCGATCACACCGACCTTGGAACCATTCCCGACGCGCATCATCACCTCGTCCTTCGCCAGTCTCCGCTTATTCCGCAGCTCCTGCTGTGAGTTACAAATGTGAGCAACGGCACCGGTATCAAATACCCAGGAGTTACTACGAGTACTGGTAAGGTACACATCAATTACATGTATATCAAATATACCTTTAGTGTTGCCGGCCTTCTTGTCCGCTAAGTATTTGGGGCAGTTCCGCTTCCAGTGACCCTTCCCCTTGCAATAAAAGCACTCAGTCTCAGGCTTGGGTCCATTCTTTGACTTCTTCCCGGCAACTGGCTTACCGGGCGCGGCAACATCTTTGCCGTCCTTCTTGAAGTTCTTCTTACCCTTGCCCTTCTTGAACTTAGTGGTCTTATTGACCATCAACACTTGATGTTCTTTCTTGATTTCAACCTCTGCTGACTTCAGCATTGAGAATACTTCAGGAATGGTCTTCACCATCCCCTGCATATTGTAGTTCAACACAAAGCTCTAGTAGCTCGGTGGGAGCGACTTAAGGATTCTGTCAATGACCGCCTCGTCCAGTAGGTTGATCTCCAGCTGGGACAGGCGGTTGTGCAACCTAGACATTTTGAGTATGTGCTCACTGACAGAACTGTTTTCCTCCATCTTACAACTATAGAACTTGTCGGAGACTTCATATCTCTTGACCCGGGCATGAGCTTGGAAAACCATTTTCAGCTCCTCGAACATCTCATATGCTCCGTGCTTCTCAAAACGCTTTTGGAGCCCCGGTTCTAAGTTGTAAAGCATGCCGCACTGAACGAGGGAGTAATCATCAACACGTGATTGCCAAGTGTTCATAACGTCTTGGTTCTCTGGGATGGGTGCTTCACCTAGCGGTGCATCTAAGACATAATCTTTCTTGGCTGCTATGAGGATGATCCTCAGGTTCCGGACCCAGTCCGAATAGTTGCTGCCATCATCTTTCAGCTTGGTTTATCTAGGAACACGTTGAAGTTCATGTTGACATGAGCGTTGGCCATTTGATATACAAGACATATTTTGCAAAAGTTTTAGACTAAGTTCATGATAATTAAGTTCATCTAATCAAATTATTTAATGAACTCCCACTCAGATTAGACATCCCTCTAGTCATCTAAGTGTTACACGATCCGAGTCGACTAGGCCGTGTCCGATCATCACGTGAGACGGACTAGTTATCATCGGTGAACATCTCCATGTTGATCGTATCTTCCATACGACTCATGTTCGACCTTTTGGTCTTTGTGTTCCGAGGCCATGTCTGTACATGCTAGGCTCGGCAAGTTAACCCTAAGTGTTCTGCATGTGTAAATCTGTCTTACACCCGTTGTATGTGAATGTAAGGATATATCGCACCCGATCATCACGTGGTGCTTGGAAACGACGAACTTTAGCAACGGTGCACAGTTAGGGGGAACACTTTCTTGAAATTATTATAAGGGATCATCTTATTTACTACCGCCGTTCTAAGTAAACAAGATGCATAAAACATAATAAACATCACATGCAATTATATAGTAGTGACATGATATGGCCAATATCATATAGCTCCTTCGATCTCCATCTTCGGGGCTCCATGATCATCTTCGTCACCGGCATGACACCATGATATCCATCATCATGATCTCCATCATTGTGTCTTGATGAAGTTGTCACGCCAACGACTACTTCTACTTCTATGGCTAACATGTTTAGCAATAAAGTAAAGTAATTTACATGGCGTTCTTCAATGACACGCAGGTCATACAAAAAATAAAGACAACTCCTATGGCTCCTGCCGGTTGTCATACTCATCGACATGCAAGTCGTGATTCCTATTACAAGAACATGATCTCATACATCACAATATATCATTCATCATTCATCATAGCTTCTGGCCATATCACATCACATGACAATTGCTGCAAAAACAAGTTAGACGTCCTCTAATTGTTGTTGCATCTTTTACGTGGCTGCAATTGGGTTCTAGCAAGAACGTTTTCTTACCTACGAATAACCACAACGTGATTTTTGTAAACTTCTATTTACCCTTCATAAGGACCCTTTTCATCTAATCCGCTCCAACTAAAGTAGGAGAGACAGACACCCGCTAGCCACCTTATGCAACTAGTGCATGTCAGTCGGTGGAACCTGTCTCACGTAAGCATACGTGTAAGGTCGGTCCGGGCCGCTTCATCCCACAATACCGCTGAAGCAAGAAAAGACTTGTAGCGGCAAGCAAGTTGACAAGATCTATGCCCACAACAAAATTGTGTTCTACTCGTGCAATAGAGAACTACGCATAGACCTAGCTCATGATGCCACTATTGGGGAACATTGCAGAAAATAAAATTTTTCTTACGGTTTCACCAAGATCCATCTATGAGTTCATCTAAGCAACGAGTGAAAGGGGAGATGCATCTACATACCACTTTGTAGATCGCGAGCGGAAGCATTCAAAAGAACGAGGTTGAAGTAGTCGTTCTCGTCGTGATCCTATCACCGGAGATCCTAGCGTCGAACGGACGGCACCTCCGCGTTCAACACACGTACGGTCAGCATGACGTCTCCTCCGTCTTCATCCAGCAAGGGGGAAGGAGGGGTTGATGATGATCCAGCAGCACGACGGTGTGGTGGTGGATGCAGCAGAACTCCGGCAGGGCTTCGCCAAGCTGCTACGGGAGGAGGACGAGGTGTAGCAGGGGGAGGGAGGCGCCAAGACTTGGGTGCGGCTGCCCTCCCCCCTGCCCTCCTTTATATAGGCCCCCAGGGGGGGCGCCGGCCCTGGGAGATCAATCTCCCAAGGGGGGGCGGCGGCCAAGGGGGGTGGAGTGCCTCCCAAGGCAAGTGGTGCGCCCCCGCACCTAGGGTTTCCAACCCTAGGCACAGGGGGGCCCAAGGGGGGCGCACCAGCCCACTAGGGGCTGGTTCCCCTCCCACTTCAGCCCACGGGGCCCTCCGGGATAGGTGGCCCCACCCGGTGGACCCCCGGGACCCTTTCGGTGGTCCCGGTACAATACCGGGTGACCCCAAAACTTTCCCGATGGCCGAAACAGCACTTCCTATATAGTTTTCTTTACCTCCGGACCATTCCGGAACTCCTCGTGACGTCCGGGATCTCATCCGGTACTCCAAACAACATTCGGTTTGCTGCATACTCATATTCATACAACCATAGCATCACCAAACCTTAAGTGTGTAGACCCTACGGGTTCGGGAGACATGCAGACATGACCGAGACGGTTCTCCGGTCAATAACCAACAGCGGGATCTGGATACCCATGTTGGCTCCCACATACTCCTCGATGATCTCATCGGATGAACCACGATGTCGAGGGTTCAAGCAACCCCGTATACTATTCCCTTTGTCAGACGGTATGTTACTTGCCCGAGACTCGATCGTTGGTATCCCAATACCTCGTTCAGTCTCGTTACCGGCAAGTCACTTTACTCATATTGTAATGCATGATCCCGTGACCAGACACTTGGTCACTTTGAGCTCATTATAATGATGCACTACCGAATGGGCCTAGTGATACCTCTCCGTAACACGGAGTGACAAATCCCAGTCTCGATCCGTGCCAACCCAACAGACACTTTCGGAGATACCTGTAGTGCACCTTTATGGTCACCCAGTTACGTTGTGACGTTTGGTACACCCAAGGCACTCCTACGGTATCCGGGAGTTACACGATCTCATGGTCTAAGGAAGAGATACTTGACATTGGAAAAGCTCTAGCAAAATGAACTACACGATCTTGTGCTATGCTTAGGAATGTGTCTTGTCCATCACATCATTCTCCTAATGATGTGATCCCGTTGTCAACGACATCTAATGTCCATAGTCAGGAAACCATGACTATCTGTTGACCAACGAGCTAGTCAACTAGAGGCTTACTAGGGACGTATTGTGGTCTATGTATTCACACGTGTATTACGATTTCCGGATAATACAATTATAGCATGAATAAAAGACAATTATCATGAACAAGGAAATATAATAATAATCCATTTATTATTTCCTCTAGGGCATATTTCCAACAATTGATACGTCTCCAACGTATCTACTTTTCCAAACACTTTTGCCCTTGTTTTGGACTCTAACTTGCGTGATTTGAATGAAACTAACCCGGACTGTCGTTGTTTTCAGCAGAACTGCCATGACGTTGTTTTATTTGTAGAAAAGAAAAGTTCTCGGAATGTCCTGGAAATCCACGGAGGCACTTTTTGGAATTAATAAGAATTTTTGGCGAAAGAATCAATGCCAGGGGGCCCACGGGCTGTCCACGAGACAAGGGGCGCCCCCAGGGCGCGGCCTCCTATCTCGTGGGCCCCCTGGACCTCCACCGACGTCAACTCCAACTCCATATATTCACGTTCGGAGAGAAAAAAACCAGAGAGAAAGTTTCATCGCGTTTTACGACATGGAGCCGCCACGAAGCCCTAATCTCTCTCGGGAGGGCTAATCTGGAGTCCGTTCGGGGCTTCAAAGAGGGGGATTCGTCGCTGTCGTCATCATCAACCATCCTCCATCACCAATTTCATGATGCTCACCGCCGTGCATGAGTAATTCCATCGTAGGCTTGCTGGACGGTGATGGGTTGGATGAGATTTACCATGTAATCAAGTTAGTTTTGTTAGGGTTTGATTCCTAGTATCCACTATGTTCAGAGATTGATGTTACTATGAATTTGCTATGCTTAATGCTTGTCACTAGGGCCCGAGTGCCATGATTTCATATCTAAACCTATTATGTTTTCATGAATATATGTGTGTTCTTGATCCTATCTTGCAAGTCTATAGTCACCTATTATGTGTTATGATCCGACAACCCCGAAGTGACAATAATCAGAATACTTCTTGTTGATTACCGTACTTTGAGGAGTTCATGTATTCAGTATGTGCTAATGCTTTGTTTTAGTTCTCTATTAAAAGGAGGCCTTAATATCCCTTAGTTTCTGTAAGGACCCCGCTGCCACGGGAGGGTAGGACAAGAGATGTCATGCAAGTTCTTTTCCATAAGCACGTATGACTATTTACGGAATACATGCCTACATTACATTGATGAACTGGAGCTAGTTCTGTGTCACCCTATGTTATAGCTATTACATGAGGAATCGCATCCGACATAATTATCCATCACTGGTCCATTGCCTACGAGCTTTTCATATATTGTTCTTCGCTTATTTACTTTTCCGTTGCTACTGTTACAACTACTACAAAAACACAAAAACATTTATCTTTACTCTTGCTACCATTACCTTTATTATCATACCACTTTTGCTACTAAATACTTTGCTGCAGATACTAAGTTATCCAGGTGTGGTTGAATTGACAACTCAACTGCTAATACTCAATAATATTATTTGGCTACCCTTGTGTCGAATCAATAAATTTGGGTTGAATACTTTACCCTCGAAAGCTGTTGCAATCCCCTACACTTGTGGGTTATCAGTCGTATTACTACCTTGAGCCGGTTCATAAGCCGGTTTGGTGAGAAGGCCATACCACTGTATTAGATGATGAATAAAACAGATAGCTTCGTCTGGAGTGATGCTGCTAACGATGCGTTTGAAGACTTGAAGAGGCAGCTAGCGGAGTCGCCAGTCCTCGCTGCTCCCATTGATAAAGAGCCATTATTATTATATGTGGCTGCTAATACCCAGGCCGTTAGTGTAGCCATTGTGGTGGAACGGAAGGAGGCTGGTAAGGAATATCCCGTTCAACGGCTGGTTTACTACATCAGTGAGGTGCTTATTGAGTCCAAGCAGAGGTATCCACACTGGCAGAAGCTCGTCTATGGGGTGTTCATGGCCAGCCGGAAGCTTAAACAATATTTTCTGGGCCATCCCATCACCGTGGTTAGTTCTGCTCCCTAAGGGGATATTATTCAAAACAGAGAAGCCACAGGGCGGGTAGCAAAGTGGACCATTGAGCTTGGGCCTCATGGTTTGAAGTATATGCCTCGCACTGCCATCAAGTCTCAAGCACTGGTGGATTTCATCAACGGCTGGACAGAGCTGCAGATGCCTGAAGAGAAGCTAGATAACACATATTGGACTATTCACTTTGATGGGTCCAGGCAATTGAAGGGCTCGGGGGATGGAGTTGTCTTAGCTTCCCCTCGAGGTGACAAGTTTCGTTATCTTCTAAGGTTGATGTTTCCCTGTACTAACAATGCAGCTGAGTATGAAGCCTTGCTCCATGGTCTTCGGATGGCTAGGGAGATGAACTTAAGCTGGGTGAGATGTTTCGGCAACTCAGACTTGGTGGCTCAACAAGTTTTAGGCACATGGGATTCTAAGGATCCACTCATGGCGGCTTATCACTGCGAAGTTGATGCTATTGCCGGTCACTTCAAGGGTTATCAAGTGCAGCACATCGATCACAGAAAAAATGAGGCGGCTGATGCCTTAACGGTTGGGGTCCCAACGTAAGTCGGTGCCACCTAACACTTTCTTGGATATTGTGCATAACCCTTCTATCAAATTGCCTAAGGAGGAAGATCTGGTTGTTCCTGACCCGGAGGCATAATTGGTGGCGGCTCTTCATGCTATCCCAGATTGGACAGTACCATATTTGGCTTATATGACCCGGGGCGAGTTACTAGAGGATGAAACTTTGGCCAGGCAGATAACCTGACGGTTTAAGTCAATGACAATTGCCAATGGTGAGTTACACCATCGCAGTGTCACTGGGGCATTTCAGCATTGCGTCTCTCCTGAGGAAGGCTGTGAGATTTTTCATGAGATTCATGAAGGAGATTGTGGTCATCATGCCGGTTCAAAGTCCCTTGTGGCCAAAGCTTTTCGTCATGGATTTTATTGGCTGAGGCTCATGCTGATGAAGAGGATTTGGCCAGTAAATGTGATGGTTGTAAGAAATTTTTATGGCGAGCTCATGTGCCGGCTCAAGAATTGAGGATGATTCCAATTACTTGGCCGTTTGCGGTCTGGGGGCTTGATATGGTTGGTCCTTTTAAAAGGTCCAAGGATAAAAAGACCCACCTCTTGGTGGCGGCTGACAAATTTACAAAGTGGGTTGAAGCAGAGCCGGTCAGTAAGTGTGACGCGGCAACGGCGGTTCAATTCATTAAAAAGGTGATTTTTTGCTTTGGCTTTCCCCACAACATCATAACTGATAATGGCAGGGTGCTATGAAAGAGTTTTGTCAACGTGAGCATATTCGACTTGATGTGTCGTCAGTAGCTCACCCCCAATCCAATGGTCAAGCAGAAAGAGCCAGTCAAGAAATTTTGAGAGGCATCAAGCCCCGGCTTATGGTTCCTCTGAAAAGGACGCCAGGTTGTTGGGTGGAGGAGTTACCTTCAGTCATATGGAGTATAAATACTACCCCCAACAGATCTACGGGTTACACACCTTTCTTCATGGTATACAGAGCAGAGGCAGTTCTCCCTAGTGACATCCGTCATGACTCACCCCGTGTGGTGGCTTACGTTGAAGCTAATAATGAACAAGCACGTCAGGATGCACTGGACCTGTCAGATGAGGAGCGTGACCTTGCGGTGGCTCGCTCGACGATTTACCAACAAGATCTATGCCGTTACCACAGCCGCTGGGTTAAGTCCAGAACCTTTCAAGAAGGTGATTTGGTGCTCCGGCTCATCCAGGATCAAACTAACATGCACAATTTATCCCCACCTTGGGAAGGACCCTTTGTGGTCAGCAAGAACTTGAACAATGGGTCATACTACCTTATCGATATTCGAGAGCACAAAGACTCACCTAAGTCGGAGGAGGAGACCCGCCGGCCGTGGAATATTGCTCATCTTCGGCCTTACTACACTTGAGCCGCCGGCTCTTATGATGTACACATTTTGATGATGTATATATTATGATGATAATAATAAAGTAGAGCCTCTGTCGTTTTCATCTTCAATAATGAGTCTTCTTCATCATAATTTCAAGATCACTAGGGGGCTTGATCGTATTCGAATCATTGCCGTTAATCCTTTTGGTCCGGCTTCCTAGTCGTATTCGAACCATAGCCGTAAAAACACTTTGATCATTTGGGGGCTTGGTCGTATTCGAATCATTGCCATTAACCCTTTTGGTCCGGCTTCCTGGTCGTATTCGAACCATAGCCGTAAAAACACTTTGATCATTTGGGGGCTTGGTCATATTCGAATCATTGCCTTAACCCTTTTGGTCGGGCTTCCTAGTCGTATTCGAACCATAGCCATAAAAACACTTTGATCATTTGGGGGCTTGGTTGCATTCGAATCATTGCCATTAACCCTTTTGGTCCGGCTTCCTGGTCATATTCGAACCATAGCCGTAAAAACACTTTGATTATTTGGGGGCTTGGTCGTATTCGAATCATTGCCATTAACCCTTATGGTCCGGCTTCCTGGTCATATTCGAACCATATCTGTCGGGGAGAACTGATCCACCAGCACCTATGGGACAGGGCCCCTTTCGGTTCGGAGGGGGGCGGAGGCCGCACAAAGAGCGGATCGAGGCAGTACACGCGAGCAGTTTTTACCCAGCTTCGGGCCGCACGGATGCGTAAAACCCTACTGCTGCTTGTTTGTGTGTATTGAATTCTTGCTCAGGAGCGATGGACGCTGCCAGACTGAGCGTGAGAGTGTTTCTGGTGTTTCGAATGAGCCGAAGCGGCCCAACCTCTTCTACGTTGCGCTTGGGCCTCCTTTTATACTTTCAAGGGGTCACCGACAGGTGGCAACGTAGACTAGAAGGGTAAAAATGGAAAAGGATGCGGTAGGTGCAGCTACCGCTACTGTAGATACAGGGCACCCTACCTAACTCTGACGGCAGGGGAGAAGGTCATTGAATGCCTGTCTGAGTTGCCTAAACAGTGCAAAAAGTGACCGTTAGGAGCGCCACCGTTTGCCATGATGGCCTTCTCTCCATCTCCGCTTGACACCGCGTACCCCTAGCTGCGCGGCCTCCTGCCACGTGTGCTTGGGAGAGTCCTAGAGCGACATGTTAGCAGGTGTGCTGGAGCGCGGGCACGAAGTGGGGGTTTCCCGCGGCAAGCTCCTTGCCGCGTTCGTCGTCTTGTCGTGTTTGGGAGCTTGTCGCTCACCGGGCCTTGCCGGGACACAGGGCGCGTCGCGGCAAGCTTTCTTGGTATGCCTTGAGTGGCCTTCCCGGAAAGCTCCTCTTGCCGGGGTCTTGTCTCTTCCCGGCAAGATCCTCTTGCCGGGGCCTGGGTTGGCCTTCCCGGCAAGCTCCTCTTGCCGGGGCCTTGGTTTGAGTACTTTTTTCTTGAATGGTCTTCAAGGGAACCACGGAGGGTCTTGGCGGTCGTTCGGCAAACCTTGCCGCAGGGCGCTGCAACTGCCCGTGCACGAGTTCGGGATACTAGGGTACCCCTACTCTAGTACACCGACAGGAGCCCCCGGGCCTGGGCTATACACGGCGCCAAGCGCTGTTGGGCCAGGCCCAAAACAGTGCACGGGCACACGCGGCCTAGGTCACGCCGCATATCTCTCCGCTCCCACCGCGCATGCCCAGAACGGCACGCGTCAAACGCGGCATCGTGGGTGACGCGAGCGGAGTGCGCGGGGCTAAGCCCCTCGAGCATGCGTCAGGCCACGATGATGGGGACGGTTCACGCCCTCCTCCCTAAATGGAGGTAGGCGTGGGGGCGTGGTGCATTTACTAGACGGGGCCGGTGCGCGATTTTCGGGACGTCCACTCCCCACGATCATGAGGCGGAGCGAGGACGCCTCATCCGTCGCCTTGGCTCTGCATCCCCGCCACGCGGCTCCCATGCGCTTGGAGTCGTGGACGGTGGAAGTGGAAAACTGGGCCGTCGCGAGCAGAGGCAGCGGGTTGGCCCTGACTCCCTGCTCTTCCCGTGCCTTGATTCACTGAGCGGGGCGGCCGAGCCCCCACCTCGCTCCTTTATAAAGAGTGGGAGGGGAGCACAGAAACCCGCACTCTCTCATCTCCTCCTTTCTTCAGCTTCTGTTCCCCTTTCTCTCATTCGCCATGGAGAAAGGGAACCCAGGCCCTTCATCGGTGGCGGCAAGGGTCGCCGCCAGACAGCGCATCTCTCCCTCTCCCGCGCCCGTGGTGGCGGAGCCAGCCATAAGGGGAAGAGGGAGGGGGCGAGGTCGCGGACGAGGTCGAGGACGAGGTCGAGGCGCTCGGGGAAGAGGCGGGCGGGGCGGCGCGCCAGCTTCGCCTCCGCCGGCAGCTCGTCCCCCCACGGCGGTCCATATAGGGGACGACCCTTGCGAGTTCTTCGTCAAGCTGCGCCGGGCACCTCGTCGTCGCCTCCGGCTTCCAGCTCCGTTTGCGAGCGCGATGGAGTTGAACCCGCCCGAGACACTGAGACTGCACATGAGGGGCTGTGGGATCAATGGCACGCGAGTCCATGTTGTATTCCCAGCCCCTAATGTGATGTATCTTGATCGAGGGTGGAAGACGTTCGCCCGTATCCACAGCCTGATGGAGGGGTTTACCATCCATTTTAAGTTGATGGAGGGCGATCTCCTCTCCGTCAAGGTCTTCGGGTGCTTTGGCACTCGGGCGAAGTGCTGCGTGGACAGCTCCTCCGACAGCGAAGGCTCCTCCTCGAGCGAGAGTGACGAGGAGGAGTGCGACAGCGACGATGAGGGTAGCGGGTGGCGGGGTGGCGGGTCCGACTAGGCGTCGGGCGCCTCTTCGCGCGGCACCGGCGACCCCATCATCCGTGTCGCCGGCTCCTTGAATTCCCCGGAGTCGTCTCCTTGGGCGGCTGGCGTAGTGAGGCTGCGGAAGGGGAAGAGGGCTGGCGGCAAGGCCGTCATGTCGGAGTACGAGGGCGTGGTGCCGTCGACAGCGTGCTGACGTCCTGCCGCCCCGTCTTCGAGCCCCGCTTCCAGCGCCGCCATCGCCGTCCAGCCTTCGGACGGCCCCCAGGATGTTCTCTTGGTGTCTTCTGGCACTCGTAGCTCGCCTAGGCGCTCCTTTTGCCCTTTTCGCCTCCTTGACCTGCCTCCTGAAGAGAGGGACAGGAAAGGGATTACGGGCATCTTATCTTTTTAATTTGTCAGCCTTCGGGCCTTAGCTGTATCTAAAATTTGTAATCCTCTCTTTCATGTTTTTCATCCTCTATGGACTGTACCTGAGTGGGATGTTTTTTAATGAAAAGGGGATGCTTGCCGGGTTATTTGTCTCGCGAGTTGAACCCACGCCAAGGAGCAAATCCTTGGTATCCCTCGGACAGACATTTCATCTCTCGGCAACAGGCCCTGCCGCCTTCCCACGTCGCTCGACCTTTCTCACGCCTTTGACGGAGGCGGGAACGAGGTGGGTGCGGTCTCCTCGTTTCATCCCTTTGCTGCCGCGACTATGACCAAACTTGGCCCCGGGAATGAGCCCCAGGGCCTAGAGTTGAGGGAGCACGGCAGTTTTCGGGACGAAACGCGGTTTCGCATTCCCCAGTCCATAAGAGGATGCATGATGAGGGATGAAAGACTTATCTGATATTGCAGCCCCCGGCAACTCTGGTTTGCCGTGGACGATTCTTGGCACTCGCAGCCCCCAGCGATACTGGCTTGCCGGGGCCCAGGTGCCGGCGCGCCCTTCTTCTCCTTTTCGTCCTCAAGCAGTCTGGCCATGATATGCGAGCCCTGCGAACGAAAGAGAAGCAAAAGGACGGACACTCGACCTCTAGCGCCAGTAGCCCCCGGGCTCGGCTGCAGCGGAGAACTTCATGAATTCGACGCTGGAGATGGGACCAAACTTGGCATGGGCCATGGTTGTTGTTGCACTAAAAGGAGCTACAAACCCCCGAGCCTACTTCCATGGAAATTTTCCGGCAGAGAAATCTAACGTTCTCGATGCCGGCTTCCGGCAAGCTTGTCGCCAGGAAGGCTTTTATCTTCAGCAGAGAACTTTGACGTTCTCGATGCCGGCTTCCGGCAAGCTTGTTGCCGGGAAGGCTTTTATCTTTAGCAGAGAACTTTGACGTTCTCGATGCCGGCTTCCGGCAAGCTTGTTGCCGAGAAGGCTTTTATCTTCAGCAGAGAACTTTGACGTTCTTGATGCCGGCTTCCGGCAAGCTTGTTGTCGGGAAGGCTTTTATCTTCAGCAGAGAACTTTGACGTTCTCAATGCCGGCTTCCGGCAAGCTTGTTGCCAGGAAGGCTTTTATCTTCAGCAGAGAACTTTGACGTTCTCAATGCCGGCTTCCGGCAAGCTTGTTGCCAGGAAGGCTTTTATCTTCAGCAGAGAACTTTGACGTTCTCGATGCCGGCTTCCGGCAAGCTTGTTGTCGGGAAGGCTTTTATCTTCAGCAGAGAACTTTGACGTTCTCGATGCCGGCTTCCGGCAAGCTTGTTGCCGGGAAGGCTTTTATCTTTAGCAGAGAACTTTGACGTTCTCAATGCCGGCTTCCGGCAAGCTTGTTGCCGGGAAGGCTTTTATCTTCACCAGAGAACTTTGACGTTCTCGATGCCGGCTTCCAGCAAGCTTGTTGCCAGGAAGGCTTTTATCTTCAGCAGAGAACTTTGACGTTCTCGATGCCGGCATCCGGCAAGCTTGTTGCTGGGAAGGCTTATGGCGAAGAACTTCGTTGTTCTTGACACCGGCTCCTGGCAAGATTGTTGCCGGAAAGGCTTATGGCGAAGAACTTCGTCGTTCTTGACACCAAGAATATTGGTCCTAAGGGCGTTGCCAGCCCCCGTGCCATAACTGCATTTAAACATGACAAGTGATTAGCATCTGAAGTGCACTTAACTCGCTTGCGAATTTTGACTTTTGCTGCATATTCCCTATGCCTGCTGGAATGCTTTCCGGTGCGTACGATCCAGCCAGCAGCGCTTGAGGGAACGGGCCCTTAGCGGCTATTCGGGAACATCACCTCCCGGAAAGGTTTACCTTCTTGGTTCTAGCGCAACCGCACAAGTTGCCAAGCGGACTCGAGGCAACATGGAGCGCAACTAGCCCCGAGAAGGCTCCTTGGCATACAAGGTCTATGCAGAAATCTCAAATAAATAGTGCATGCTATCTTCCTATTCAACCTCTCTTTGTACATTCACCCTACGCTTTTAGGGAACTTGTTGGCGCAGGCACCTTTATCCGCCAGCGCTGAGTGCGGGACGTCAGCAGCCTGCTGGCAGTGCCGCTACCGACAAGAAACCTTGTCGCAGCTAGTTGCAGCTCGCTTAAGTTGTAGCGGACTCGAAACAAAATAAGGGCGCAACTAGCTACGATTTGGTTCCTCCGCGCACAGGTTTTCCATACAAAGAACAAGATCTCCGAGGCGGATAACGTCATATAGAAAGGAAATATCTAAAATTTCGCATGACTTAGCTTTTCTGTTGCCGCACTGGCGTCGTTCTTTCGGTCGCCTGCTTCTTAGGAGCCATGGCGATGAAGAATAGCTGAGCCTTGACGTGGACGGAACAGCTGCCGCCCCTACCTGGCGCGCCAGAGATGTCGGGGAGAACTGATCCACCAGCACCTATGGGGACAGGGCCCCTTTCGGTTCGGAGGGGGGCGGAGGCTGCACAAAGAGCGGATCGAGGCAGTACACGCGAGCAGTTTTTACCCAGCTTCGGGCCGCACGGATGCGTAAAACCCTACTGCTGCTTGTTTGTGTGTATTGAATTCTTGCTCAAGAGCGATGGACGCTGCCAGACTAAGCGTGAGAGTGTTTCTGGTGTTTCGAATGAGCCGAACCGGCCCAACCTCTTCTACGTTGCGCTTGGGCCTCCTTTTATACTTTCAAGGGGTCACCGACATGTGGCAACGTAGACTAGAAGGGTAAAAATGGAAAAGGATGCGGTAGGTGCAGCTACCGCTACTGTAGATACAGGGCACCCTACCTAACTCTGATGGCAGGGGACAAGGTCATTGAATGCCTGTCTGAGTTGCCTAAATAGTGCAAAAAGTGACCGTTAGGAGCGCCACCGTTTGCCACGATGGCCTTCTCTCCATCTCCGCTTGCCACCGCGTACCCCTAGCTGCGCGGCCTCCTGCCACGTGTGCTTGGGAGAGTCCTAGAGCGACACGTTAGCAGTTGTGCTGGAGCACGGGCACGAAGTGGGGGTTTCCCGCGGCAAGCTCCTTGCCGCGGTCGTCGTCTTGTCGTGTTTGGGAGCTTGTCGCTCACCGGGCCTTGCCGGGACGCAGGGCGTGTCGCGACAAGCTTTCTTGGTATGCCTTGAGTGGCCTTCCCGGCAAGCTCCTCTTGCCGGGGTCTTGTCTCTTCCCGGGAAGATCCTCTTGCCGGGGCCTGGGTTGGCCTTCCCGGCAAGCTCCTCTTGCCGGGGCCTTGGTTTGAGTACTTTGTTCTTGAATGGTCTTCAAGGGAACCACGGAGGGTCTTGGCGGTCGTTCGGCAAACCTTGCCGCGGGGCGCTGCAACTGCCCGTGCACGAGTTCGGGATACTAGCGTACCCCTACTCTAGTACACCGACAATATCCATAAAAACACTTTGATCATTTGGGGGCTTGGTCGTATTCGAATCATTGCCATTAACCCTTTTGGTCCGGCTTCCTGGTCGTATTCGAACCATAGCCGTTAAAGCACTTTGATCACTTGGGGGCTTGGTCGTACTCGAATCATTGTCATTAACACTTTTGGTCCGACTTCCTGGTTGTATTCGAACCATAGCCGTTAAACATCACAAACCACTTGGGGGCTTGGTCGTATTCGAATCATAGTCGTTAACCCTCTTGGTTTGGCTTCATGATTGTATTCGAATCATAGCCATTAATCATCATGGTCACTGGGGGCTTCCTGATCGTATTCGAATCATAGCTGTCGGTACCCCTTTGATCGGCGCAATGCCAAAAACCATTCGGGGGCTTCCTGATCGTATTCGAATCATAGCTATTAACCCTTATGGTCTGACTTCCTGCTCGTATTCGAAGCATAGCCTCATTTTTTCTCATTTGGCTTGAGTTTTTTGAAGTTTTTTTCGGTTCTTCTTGATATTATTTTGCCTTTTGGTCTAAAGTGATCCCAGCCATGTAGCCTTCAATCTCACAGCTAATATTTGAAGCATACCCGTGGTTGCTATTACCCGGCTTAAATAAGAGGCGACAAGTCGCCCATACATGATGATATCAAGCACTTGGAAATATTGGCTTCTAAAGTTTTGGGTGCTCACCCTTACTACACAGGTATCATAAACCGGAAGTACAATTCAATATCAGAGGTATTATATTGTTATTATTATGTTTAAATCTGGGTTAAACCAACCTTATCTATAACTATTTTAAGTTCAGTGGTTATATATGAGGTATTATGACCCGCCCTGTGGTAAACCGCCAAGGGTTCTTGTGATCTATTTGTGTGTAGGATGATTCAGAATTTTCATTTGCACTAGTCAACATCATGATAAGTCTAAAAGGATAATTATCAGGTGGCGGCTTAACAGTGTTGAGCACAACATAAACATGCACGATGGCCCGACAGAGCAAAGTCATTGCTACCCTATTACATGACTCCAAATAGTCAAAATGATTAATTGTTTTTTAGAAGATCACAAATATGAACAGCCCGGCGGATCAATCTTCTTGACTCTGGTGGCCTGACGCTTCCGGATCATCCCTCTCTGCTTCTTCGTCTTGTTCTACTTCCTGGAAGGTTGGTGATGACCAGTCAATGCCATTCAAAGCTTGGAACCCAGCTTCATCATCAATAAGCTTGGACGGGTCAACTTCAATAGCAAAAGTGTGCTTATGGATTGGGGGGATGAGGCCCTTCACTTTGTAATACGGCGTTGGCATCTTCCGATTTTCCAAGTCATAAGCCGGTTGATACTTGGTGAGGTTTGTCTCATTGGCAATCAGACTGGCCAGAGGACGTATGTCCTTCACGCAAGGAGCAAAGTCTTTCTTGTCAAATGGGGTGCCGTCTTCCTTAAAGGTTGGATACCCGATAGAGATATCGACCGGGTCTCACTACCAAAAAATACACTTCCGTGATGATACATGTTTGTCACATTAGGTCGTGTTTTTTGTCATGCATGTACATCCATGACAAATTTATGACAGAATCAAGATAGTCATACCTATGCTGTCGTAGAAGTGTTCCATGACATTACCAAAATTATCATCACAGAAGTGTCCACTTCCATGACGATAAATCCGGCATCACAGAAGTGCTTTCGGCAAGAGTGACCGACATGTGGCATCCACCGTAACGGAACGCCGTTAAGCTATCGGGTCGGATTTTTGATCCGATAACCCGTTAACAGCCACGACCAATGCCGATTTTCCACGTGTAAAATTCTCATTGGCTGACGGATCCACGTGTCAGCTCCGCGTTGGCAAAGGTGTCACTCATCCAACGGTTGAGATGGGCCTATGATATGTTGACACGTGGACCGGCCCAAAAGTGTCCCACAAAGTTTAAATGGGCCGGCCCAACCAAAGGCCCATAAGATTTAGCGGACCATAATGGGTCGGCCCAGCTAAAGGCCCACAAAATTTAGCAGACCATAATGGGTCGGCACAGCTAAAGGCCCACAAGATTTTGCGGACCACAATGGGATGGCCCAGCTAAAGGCCCACAAGATTCTGCAGACCATAATGGGTCGGCCCAGCTAAAGGCCCAACATTCTCTGTCAAATTGGCCCTTCAACGACCTGGTCTGTGAAAGGTCCGGCTTCATTTGGGCCCATTTACAGGCCATCAAAACTTTCGGCCCATAAATGATCATAAAGGATTTGGGTCATATTCTACCATGTTTGTCATTCGGCCTGTTAGAGGCCCACTAAAGATTTGGGCCACTTTCGGCCTGTTGTCATTTTCGGCCTTTAACGCCGGACGTAAACCATGGGCCATATGTGGCCCAACGTCATATCGGACCCATTAACGGCCCATATAAAAATGACGATAATCTAGCCCGACCGAAGTTCCGGCCTGTTAAAGGCCCGTGTATTAGGTCGGCGCATTTATGGCCCGTCCGAATTTCACCCTGTCAAATATCCGCATCATAAATGGGCCACCATTTCGGCCTGCTAAGTCCAGTGGGTTATTTGGCACAATCAGGGCCCAATCTCACTTTCGGTCTATTAAAGGCCCATGTTTTTTATGGGCTCGAGATATTTACACCTGTAAACGGCCTATTTTTATTGAGGGCCCAAATTATGATTAGGCCTATTAAGGCCCACTATGGGCACAGGCCTACCAGAAAAATTTGAAAGCTTATGCTAATTTAAGCCCAGATATTTTTAGTGGGCTACATGCCAATTTCGGCCCATAATGTTTTTAGCCCAATTGGAATGGGCCCGACGAATGTTGGCATGTTGGGCTCCTACGAAGCTTTCGGCCGAATACATTACTAAGATAAACCTACACTATACAAAAATAGCGTCGTAATTACTGCAGCCTATGGCAGCATCATAAATGTTGTATCACAACAAAATAAATTCTAATCATACAACAAAAGGCCTGTTGGCATAAAGTTTACAGTCCTTCCAGATAAAAGCACCATCAGATGTATAGAAGCACAGATCATTTGACCTAAGTGCTAATGTTTCAGGCTGTAGAATCTGATGGAGCAGCATGATCTCCACCTTTTTTCCACCATTGCTCTTCAACAACGAAGCGAATGTATGATAGTCTGGTTTCAAAACCATTCATATCTTGACGACATTTCTCAACCACTATTCTTGTTTCCGAAACAACGTCCATTAGGGATTGGACTTGTGTCTGTAGCACAGATATATCATTCTGTCTAGCAGGAAGATTTTGTTTAGTATTCGATTTGGACGAGGTTACTGAGGGAGTCCTGGATTAGGGGGTATCCGAACAGCCGGACTGTGTACAACGTCCGGACAATTGAAGCGTGCAGATACAAGACTCAAGACTTCGGCCCGTGTCTGGATGGGACTTTCCTTGGCGTGGAAGGCAAGCTTGGCGATCCAGATATTATATTTTCTTCCTTGTAAACCGACTCCATGTGAACCCTAGCCCTCTCCGGTGTCTATATAAACCGAAGAGGTTGGTCCTTAGAAGGCCGATCACAATTACATGCATACCATCATAGGCTAGCTCTTAGGGTTTAGCCTCTACGAACTCGTGGTAGATCTACTCTTGTACTACCCATATCATCAATATGAATCAAGCAGGAAGTAGGGTTTTACCTCCATCGAGAGGGACTGAACCTGGGTAAACATCTGTGTCCCTTACTTCTTGTTACCATCAGCCTTGACGCACAGATCACGACCCCCTACCCGAGATCCGCCGATTTTGACACCGACATTGGTGCTTTCATTGAGAGTTCCTCTGTGATGTCGCCGTCAGGCTCGATGGCTCCTTCAATCGTCATTAACGACGCTGTCTAGGGTGAGACTTTCCTCCCCGGACAGATCTTCGTGTTCGGCAGCTTCGTGTTGTGGGCCAATTCGCTTGGCCACTTGGAGCGGATCAATAGCTATGCACCCGGCCATCAAATAAGGTTCGGAAACCTGAACTACACAGCGGATATCCGCGGAGACTTGATCTTCGACGGATTCGGGCCAGCGCCAGAAGCGCCGAACAGTCGCGATGAGCACGGCTTAGACCTGCTGTCAGACGTCGCTCGGGATATCGTCCCGGCAGAAGCCTTGGATATAAATCCGGGACTGGTTGCTTCGCCTAAGGACAGAGGGCTGGACCCCGCCTCGTAGGCTGCACCTTCATCGGCGATGGAGCCTAACACATGTTTCACCTCTGAGGGAACCTGTGACTCCGGACCCCCAGATTCATATCCGGACGCAGGTTCCAGTCCGCGCGCCCCCGAGCCCTCCGATACTGGTTGGGCTCCGGTGATGGAGTTCACCGCAGCGGACGTCTTTCAGCACTCGCCCTTTGGCGACATGCTGGACTCATTGAAGTCTCTCTCCTTGTCAGGAGACTTTGGGCCGAACTATGTCCGGCTCGAGTGGGAAGCAGACAATGACGGAATTCGTTGCCCACCCACCACCCACTTCATTGCCACGATCAATGATCTAACCGACATGCTTGACTTCGACTCTAAAGACATCGACGGTATGGACGACGATGTAGGAGAATCACAGGAGCCACCGCTCACCGGGCGGTGGACGGCCACCTCCTCATATTATATATATATATATATATATATATATATATATATATATATATATATATATATATATATATATATATATATATATATATATATATATATATGGTGGACACTCCGAAAGAAACTAATGGCGATGAGGCAACGGAGGACAACCCCTCGGGAAGAATATCAAAGAATGGGCGTCGTCGGCACCGCCCCAAGCCCCGCCATAGTAACACCAGCCCCGGAGGCGAAAATAATCCGGATGGCGTCGAAGAAGAATATGACCCTGATCAGACCGCCTTTGAGCAGACCGAACAGGAAGACGAGCAGGTCACCCCAGAAGAACAGGCGACAAACGCATACCCGGAGGAGGACAATTACAAGCCCCCCTCCGAAGACGAGATCAGCCTCGGCGACGACGAGTTCGGCGTACCTGAGGATCCCGTGGAGCAGGAGCGCTTCAAGCGTAGGCTTATAGCCACTACAAGGAGCCTGAAGAACAAGCAGCAGCAACTACAAGCTGATCAAGACCTGCTCACAGATAGATGGACTGAAGTCCTGGCAGCCGAGGAATATGGACTCGAACGCCAAACGGCTGACCGGCCACCCCGTGGCCGGGACAAAGCTGGATACCAGCCCGCACCCCCACGCTGATACACTATGGCTAAGGGCAATAGGCATGACTTGCAAGATATTCTGGACAATAAAGCAGGACAGCCAAGATCGATCTATGGATCGAGGGGGCGCGCCCCAGCACGCGACGATGACCGTCACACCGGATACATCATCAACAAATCCGGCTGGGCCGAACATAGCAACCCAGACCAATCCGACCAACGTAGCCACATAGCCCAACACAGAGGCACCGCACACCCCCTCTGCTTCACGGACGAAGTAATGGATCATGAATTCCCAGAAGGGTTCAAACCCATAAACATCGAATCATACGATGGCACAACAGACCCCACAGTATGGATCGAAGATTTCCTTCTCCACATTCACATGGCCCGCGGAGATGATCTACACGCCATCAAGTATCTCCCCCTTAAGCTCAAAGGATCAGCCTGGCACTGGTTAAACCGCCTGCCAGCAAATTCCATCGGCAGATGGGAAAACCTGGAAGATGCATTCCTTGACAACTTCCAGGGCACATATGTGCGACCACCGGACGCTGATGACCTGAGCCACATTACTCAACAGCCCGGAGAGTTAGCCCGGAAATTCTAGACTCGGTTCCTCACTAAAAAGAACCAAATAGTCGACTGTCCGGACGCCGAAGCCCTAGCGGCTTTTATGCATAATACCCGTGACGAGTGGCTCGCTCGACACCCCGGCCAGGAAAAACCCAAGTCTATGGCAGCTCTCACAACCCTAATGACTCATTTTTGTGCGGGTGAGGGTAGCTGGTTGGCTCACAGCGGCACCACGCCACATTCTGGCACTCCGGACTACCGCGATGCTAATGACAAGCCACGGCGCAACAGACATAAGAGACGGAACAACGGCGACAGCACAGAAGACACGACAGTCAATGCTGGATTCAGCGGACCTAAATCCAGACAGCGGAAAAAGCCGTTCAAAAGAAATAATCAGGGACCGTCCAGTCTGGACCGCATACTAGAACGCTCGTGCCAAATTCATGGCACACTGGACAAACCAGCCAACCACACCAACAGAGACTGCTGGGTGTTCAAACAGGCCGGCAAGATAAACGCCGAAAACAAGGACAAGGGGCTGCACAGCAACGATGACGATGAGCCCAGTCGTCCTAATACGGGGGGCAGAAGAAATTCCCCCCCCCCCTAGGTGAAAACGGTCAATATGATCTACGCCACCCACATCCCCAAGTGGGAACGAAGCGGGCACTACGGGACGTCTATGCGATGGAGCCAGTCGCCCCCAAGTTCAACCCATGGTCAGCTTGTCCAATCACCTTTGACCGTAGGGATCACCCTACCAGCATCCGTCACGGAGGCTCAACCGCATTGGTCTTGGACCCAATCATCGACGGATTCCATCTCACGGGCGTCCTCATGGACGGCGGCAGCAGCCTGAACCTGCTTTATCAGGACACAGTGCGCAAGATGGGCATTGACCCTTCAAGGATCAAGCCCACCAAAACCACCTTTAAAGGTGTTATTCCTGGAGTAGAGGCCCGCTGCACGGGTTCTATAACATTGGAAGTGGTCTTCGGATCCCCAGACAACTTCAGGTGTGAAGAGCTGATCTTTGACATCGTCCCTTTCCGCAGTGGCTATCACGCATTGCTCGGACGAACCGCATTCGCGAGATTCAATGCGGTGCCACACTATGCATATCTCAAGCTCAAGATGTCGGGCCTGCGCGGGGTCATCACTGTCAACGGAAATATGGACCGCTCCCTTCGAAAAGAAGAGCATACGGCAACCCTCGTGGCAGAAGTACAATGCGGCCTCCTCCGACGAACCAATCCGGCGACGACTTCGAGAACTGTCAAACGAGTCCGGAGCACCCCGCAGCAGGATCAACACGAAGGTCAAGATCGTGATTAGCAGTCCGGCCTCCGCTTAAGCACCTCCAAAGCAGCATTCGTGCCACGCGTACACAATTACGCACTCAAGATACCTTGGGCATAGGCGGAGGCACATCAACGACTCGGTCCACAATGTGGGTAACCGCTAAAAACCTTCATACTCTTTTCCTTTTACCTTTCAGTACACCATGTTAGTGCAACATCCTCAGAAGAGCCGAATTGCTGGACTCATATGGAAGAAACACCCACGGAGGCAACAGACATCGTGCGCAGAAGGAAATACCCAGGTGGAATTTATTTATGATCATTATACCTGCTTCATCTATCTGCACACGGCTTGCCCCTGGATAGGACATGTCAAACAGTCCTATTTTTTATCTCTGCCTAATGCATCCATTGTAAACATACGCTTAAACGTATTTTTCGTCAAATGGAGATTGTATATAGCATCAGCTTATTACCCTTATTTGAGTATTTTTCTCTTATAAATGCTTATTCGGTATTGCATCCGTACACCTCGGTACGGCCAGGGGCTCCTTACAACACCCCATAATATGGCAACTAAAAGTCCGAACACTTTCAATAGTGCGGCACACCGAACTTATAGCACTATATGCATCAGCTCCGAATCATGTCTTGGGTCTACAGTTGGGATAGCCCGGCTCCCTTGTTTTGGTGCCTTACGCTCCGTTATATCGGCTAAGGTAGCGCAGGGAGAACTACTGCGATTGTGTCCCGGTTCTTCCGGACGAGCACCTCAGTAGAGAAAGCCGAAAACTGACCGGCATGATGTGACGAGAGCTGGTCGCTGTTCGAGAGGTACTAAAATCCTTAAAGATTTTCCGCTTTAGGCGATAAATCGGCTTTGTCCGATCAAGGCGTATATAGCGCCCCAATTCGGCCTTCCGGATTCTAGGGGCTTCGCCGAAATTTAAAATTGTAGACTTCTATGGCTAAGTGAAAGTTATAAAGCCGCATAGTCTGATTGCCTCGTTTGCTGTGCTAGGCACCTCCTTAAGGGACCAAACATTTGGATAAGGAGTGTCGGGGTTTTCCACGAACACCCCAGTGCTAGTCGTGTGGGGGCGGAAGCCGTCGACTGGCCTACTTTAAGGATTTTATAAACATCCGCACAGAAGGTAATATTTTAAATAACAAAAGCGCTACATAGCGCAAGTAACTTCATCCTTTAAATACAACCATGACAGAAGCAAATTCATCCAAAAATGGTGTCTTTGGTACATTCGTCAGCCACGAGGCGAGCACCCTTCATAACGCCATCATAGTACAGCTCGGATGGCGATGTGCCTTGCCCTCCGGCGGTCTGTCCTTGACCAGCTTCTCCGCATCCATCTTGCCCCAATGCACTTTGACGCGGGCAAGGGCCCGGCGGGCACCCTCGATGCACACGGATTGCTTGATCACCTCAAGCTGCGGGCAGGCATCCATCATCCGCTTGATCAGGCCGAAGTAGCTACTGGGCATGAGCTCACCAGGCAACATCTGGACTACGAATCCCTTCATAGCCAGTTCGGCCGCCCTGTGGAGTTCGACCAACTGCTTTGGTTGGTCACTCAGAGGCATCGGGTGTTCCGCCCCAGCATACTGGGACCAGAATAGCTTCTCCGTTGAGTTCCCCTCCTGGGCACGGTAGAACTCCACAGCGTCTGATACGCTGCGTGGAAGATCTGCGAATGCCCCTGGAGAGCTCCGAATTCGAGTAAGTAAAAGAAACGCCTCCTCCACATGTTTGCTTTGCATAAAGAACTTCTTACCCCCTGCTATCTTCTTGGCCTCCCGGATCTCCTGCTGTGCTTTCTCGGCTTCGGCCTTGGCGTCTTTTAAGATCATAAGGGCCTTCGCGAGCTCGGCCTCTTTGGCCTTCAGATCATGCTCCACGGACTCGCATTTCTTGCCGAGGTCCTGGAGCTCCTGCTGTACCTCACCTACCCCAGCGCTTTGCTTTTCGCGCTCCTTACATTCCGCGGCCGCCTTGTCTTCGGCCTCGGACAATGCCTTCTTCAGGGCCGCCACCTCGGCAGGCGCCCCTGTTACACGGTCACGACAGTTAGTTGTTAGACCAACCAATTCTGCCTACCCTTAAAAATATAGGAACCGGAATTACACGGTCGCTGGACACCTCCTTGTTCTCTTCGAGCTGCCTCTTCGTGAGGCTGAGCTCTCCCTGCGCCTGCTCCAGGTCCCGCTTCAGTTCGGCAACCTCGGCAGTACGGGCAGCAGCAGCAAGCAGCATAGCCTGCTTATTCAAAATAACACTTATGATTAGACTATTGCGGAATTTAATTGACCCTCTGCTCGGCTTTTCCTTCCGAACGCCAAACAGACTATCAGGGGCTACTACCTATCGGGTGGTAATTTTGCACATATTCATTACTCACTTCAAAGCCTGTAAGGAGGCTGGTGCAAGCTTCGGTTAGTCCGCTCTTGGCGGACGAAACCTTCCGAATCACCGTACTCATAAGAGTACGATGCCCTTCGTCCAGGGAAGCGCCGCAAAGCGCTTCTAGCAGACCGTCCGGCGCCTCATGCACAACGGAAGGCCGCGGCGCAGACGGCTCGCCGCCATTAGCGAGGGGTCGCCTGCCTGAGTCCGGAACCATTGAAGGTTCCGGAATTGTGTTCGGCTCAGAGCCCGGCTGGCCGTGGCTCTGGTCGACATGATCCGCGGGGATCTTGAACCCCACGTGTCCGACGACTGAGACCCCGCCTCGGGGCGTCTCCAGGGTCACCTCCCCCTGCTCTGGGAGCCTTTGGGACAACACCTCCGTGTCGTCCACGGGCTGAGGAGTGGTGGCCGTCGGAAGCGAATTCATCTCCGAATTGCCCAGGGACCCGAAGGAAGATACCTCGGGGTGATCCCTGGCCGGACTACATATATGTTCGGTGTTATAAATAAAAAACTGTGAAGTGAAGTCATGATAGAATGCAAACACTTATGATCGCGCTAGGGGCTTCCCCCTAGGCATCCACCCCTCCTCGCCGAGGGAGGCTGTGGCGGAGTAGTCCGGAAGGGGCCCCTTTGCCTTTTTGGACGCCCCAGCCTCCCCTCCTGGGGCGGCTTTCCTCTTCTTCTCCATCCCGGTGGGGGAAGGTAGGATTTCTTCCTGATTCCCCCCGCCTCCACCGTAGGAATCCGACTCATTGTCATCGGACGACAGGGGAATGACGGCCCGGCGCCGAGGACCTTTTCCAGCCCCCGGGTCTGCCTCCCCGGACCCCTCATCCTTTCCGGATGGGGCGTCTTCTTCTTCTTCCTCCTCCCCTTCGCGGGAGGAGTCCGCCTCGTCGTCTTCGGACGAGGCTTCCGGCACAACCTTCCACCGGAGACCCTTTCGGGTCCCCGGGGCCTTCTTTTCGGCCTTCTTCTCCGGCACCTTGTACAGTGCCAGGACCAGCATCTCTGTCAGGAGAACATCTGCTGGGTCTTCTGGCAGCAGAGCCGGGCAGTGAACCAGCTCCGCTATCTCCACGTAGTCCTGAAATAAACATGCACAATTACTTAAGGCACTCCCGTGAATATATTGGGAAGAACTGGGTTCGGTGTCACTCTAAGAACTCACCGGCCTAGTAGCCCGCGCGGCGTGAAGCCCGCAGTCCTCGGATATCGGAGGAGGCACTTCGGAGGCCTTGAATAGCTCCTTCCATGTGCCTTTCTGCGTCATGGCGTAGAGCCTCTGGAGCGTCCGATGCTCGGTGGGGACGAACTCCCACAGATTGACTGCCCGCCTCTGGCAGGGCAGGATTCGGCGAACAAGCATGACCTGGATCACGTTGACAAGCTTGATGTTCTTGTCCTTCATGCTTTTGACGCATGTTTGGAGTCCGGCCAGCTCCGTGGAATCACCCCAGGACAGGCCCTTCCGCTCCCAGGAAGTGAGCCGCATGGGGGCTCCAGATCGGAACTCGGGGGCCGCCGCCCAGTTGGCGCCGCGCGGCTCGGTAATGTAGAACCACCTCAATTTCCATCCTTTTACGGTCTCTGCAAAGGAGCCGTCGAGCCATGTGATGTTGGGCATTTGGCCCACCATGGCCCCTCCGCACTCTGCCTGTTGGCCTCTTACCACCTTCGGCTTCACACAGAAAGTTTGCAGCCATAAGCTGAAGTGGGGCCGGATGCGGAGGAAGGCCTTGCACACGACGATGAACGCTGAGATGTTGAGGACGAAATTCGGGGCTAGATCTTGGAAATCTAGCCCATAGTAGAACATAAGCCCGCGGACGAAGGGATGGAGTGGAAATCCCAGTCCACGGGCGAAGTGGGCAACGAATACGACCCTCTCGTGGGGTCCTGGGGTCGGAATGACCTGCCCAGCGTCTGGTAGACGGTGCGCTATGTTTGCGGCCAAGTATCCGGCCGCCCGAAGATTGGTGATGTGCTCCTCCTTGACGGTGGAAGCCACCCACTTGCCTCCTGCTCCGGACATGTTTAGCTGTGCGGGGAAGACTTGGGCTTGGGCGTTGGAGCTCGAGGGGGCAAGAATGGGCAAAGGAGGAAGAAGGCGTGGGTGAAAATGGGGGAATATTATCCCTTTATAGAGGTGCCGGAAGCGGTACTCCTCCCCACTTGCCCGTTGGAAATCGCTTGTTTCCCAAGCGCCGCGGTTAATGGCGTGGTGAGATTACCCATGCCCGTATTGATGAGAATCCCGTAATAAGGGGACACGATCTCTGCTTTGACAAGACGTGTCACACAAACCGCCTCGTGATATGCGTTGTTGCTGGTTGTGTGGAAACGGTTCGAATAATGGATCCGATCATGATAACATGTCACGTCTTCAGGAAAAGTTGTCAGCAGATTGCATTTGTGAAATATCATTCTCTCTACGGTGGTATGCGAGGATCATTTTTCAGATCCGGACACGATTTGAGTGTTCGATAATTACTTTGGAGTATTCGGAGGAGCAACCCGCCTTGCAATGCCGAAGACAATACTGCGCGCTAGACTCATCGTCATTGAAGCCTGGTTCAGGGGCTACTAAGGGAGTCCTGGATTAGGGGGTATCCGGACAGCCAGACTGTGTACAACGTCCAGACTATTGAAGCGTGAAGATACAAGACTCAAGACTTCGGCCCGTGTCCGGATGGGACTTTCCTTGGCGTGGAAGGCAAGCTTGGCGTTCAGGATATTATATTTCCTTCCTTGTAAACCGACTCCATGTAAACCCTAGCCCTCTCCAGTGTCTATATAAACTGGAGAGGTTGGTCCTTAGAAGGCCGATCACAATTACATTCATACCATCATAGGCTAGCTCTTAGGGTTTAGCCTCTACGATCTTGTGGTAGATCTAGTCTTGTACTACCCATATCATCAATATTAATCAAGCAGGAAGTAGGGTTTTACCTCCATCGAGAGGGCCCGAACCTGGGTAAACATCCGTGTCCCTTACTTCTTGTTACCATCAGCCTTGACGCACAGATCGGGACCCCCTACCCGAGATCCGTCGGTTTTGACACCGACAGTTACCTTGACAACCAACCCAGAATTATGCAGGAAGGTGATTTTTGCACTGTTAGTGGAGAGATACTGACGCACTGCAGCAAGAGGTGACATTGTGCCTGTAGTAGCCTCGTCACCTTCAGGTGGTTGTGGCTGTTCAATAATTTGTTCCATAGCTTCCTGAAAGTTTGAACTTGTAGATTAGTGTACTAGATAAGTTACTAATGAGACAAGAACAAACAAAGTAGGTTAAATATTTATACATACCTTATTTTGGTGAACTACTGTAATACATTAGCATGTATTGTAGTGCCAACTACATAATAAATCACTTTCAGAACATATGTCCATGTAGCATGCCTACTGTATTATCTATTTCCTCACATTCATTGACATCTAAGGATAAAGAGACATGGTTTAAAGTAGGATGAACATAGTATGACATCATTCATATCATGGGCAAACTGATATAAAACAAACAGGCTATTTTATCATTGTGTGCGCACGTGAACATAACAACTAGATTACAGATCAAGACCAAAAGAATATCCTTCATCTCTTTTAAACCATGTAAGGTGAAATGATATGTTAAGACAAATGTGTATAAAAGTGAACAGAGTAACTGACATTGGCTGCAAACCAAGTAGTTAAATGAACACATCACAGTACCAATCAGTTCAAGGCAGGAGGAGTAAGGACCTACAACAGCGGCTTGAACTGGTGTGCTCATGCCCTTCATCTTGCTGGTGTGGCAATCCTTGAATATTTGCACTGCATTCGGTTCAGGTTCTTTTTGGTCTGCACGGGCTTTCCTCTGTATTTGGAACAAATCAATATAGATACGATAATATGGCACAAAAAAGAAGGAAGTAGCAGCTATTTACAAGAGCCTCGTAGTGTGCAATATAGCTACGAGATCTTGTTGTCTGTTGGAATTTCACTTTAGAACGGTTGGTTTTGTTCTTCAAACAGTTAGCCTAGAAGAAGATACACTTGTAAGGCACATACATAAATACAAGTTCAATATGTGGTCTAATCAAATACATATAGCCTACCTGATACTTTGGATCAGACCAGTGTTTAACGAGGGCTGTCTAGTCTTCATCTGTAATATATTCCACTGGAGATGTTTGGGCAATTTCATTGTTAGCCTTGCCTTCAAAGTGAGATTTTCTAAGGTGGTACCGATACTGTCGCAGAGCAGACTGAAAAACATGAGTGCATGCTTGTTTAGTTGCATCATATTTCAGATCCAACTTGAACCTCATCTATTTGAAAAAAGAATGTGAATCTTATTAGGAGGAAGCTAGAAAGTATGGGACAGAGGAAGACAATATTACTAAGTGTGATGAATAACATTACTTACGGATAAATGGTCAAGGAAGGTGTTAAACTGGGTATTGTCTTTCTCATTCCTGTACTGGATCCACGTTGGGAGGATACGCGCATGACACCTAACGGCAACGGCTGCCTCTGATACTAACTTGGCTGACTCTGTAGCATCACGTGGCCTTTTTAAACCTGCCTCAAAATGGATCTCCATTCTTCCTCCTTTAGATTTTGTTAATCTGTCAAGCATTAGCCCTGATGTATGTTTCCTCTTGCATCGTGGTGCTGGTTCAACAATGAATATGGAAAGTGTTAGTGTACATCAAACCGTGAGAGTACATATAAAGGAGCATGCAACTGCAACTTAACTCGGTCAGGTATCGTATTGGTGTTGATGCTCATGAGGTTCATCTGATCTTGCCAAGTCCTGTTGTGTCAGCAGTGCTTCGGAAGTAGTGTTAGGTGTGAAGGAAGCTTGGGAACTGGCCAGTTCTGGAGCAAACGAATGAGTAACTGGTTGAGATGCTAGTACAGTTGAAGCGGATGCTGCAGCTGGTGAAGCAGGTGATACTATGTTTGTAGATTTAGCCGGTGGACTTGTACCTTCTACTGCAGTATAAGTACCAATAGAATCTCGACGGCAGAACCTTTTCCATTTCACCCGACGAGTAACAACACTCCCTACTATATTGTTCTCCTTGCTCTTTTTTGACTTTGCCATGTCAAGCTATACCCACAACACAAAAGAATAAAATCACTCTTCAGAACTCATTGATGCATGATACAGACAAGCAATACTTTTATGTAAGACAACCGTATGAGGATGGAATATGTAAGAAAAATAGGACGGCATGACATATTCACAGCTACGATGTGCAAACTAAGCAGAAGGATTTTCAAGAAAATAGAAGTAATGCAAGCTAGACACCATATGAAAGATGCAACCAATATTACTCTGCCAAGTTAAAAGTGTCTTGTCATAAGTGGCAATTCAAAAAAATTAGAAGCAGTACAATGTAGAAATCAATGCAAGATGCAACCACTATCAAACTGCCATGTTAAAAGCGTCCAATCATGAGTTACTGATGCGGGATACACAACAGCAGTACTTTGATGTAAGAACATGGTATGATAGATAGATGCAGTGTATTCTAGACACAGAAAGCCATGTCATATGCACATGTATAACGTATAAACTCAGCAGGTGCAATTTAATCAAAATAGAAGAAATACATGCTAGACAACATATGCAACATGAAACCAATTCACATTGTCAACTTAGAGCAAGCACCTGCGATGGTGGAGTGTGGGAGATGAACTCATCATGTAGATTTGGGACTTCAACTTCATTAGCAGTAGCAGTGGCAAATCTAGAGAGTCTCTGTTTGCGTCGGTGCGGAGTACCACCAAGATCCCCTAACTTACTCTTTTCCTTCCTATTTTCTGATATTGCCTTATGAAGTCAAAACCACAAGAAGATGAATAAAATCAGCTCTGCATAACTGGTTGATGCATGATATAGATGAACACTACTTTGATGTAAGGCAAGCGCAGGATAGGAGGATGGAATATATACAAAAAAGACAACGTTTCATATTCACATGTACGATAGGAGGATGGAGTATGTACGAAAAAATAGTAAGCGGAAGGCATTTCAACAAAATTAGAAGAAATGAAAGCTAGGCACCATATGAACATGCAACCAATATCACTCTATCAGGTAAAAAGTGTCTCGTCGTAAGTGCCATTTCAAGAAATTAGAAGCAGTACAAGCTAGAAGATAATGCGAGATGCAACCTACATCACAGTCCCAAGTTAAATGTGTCTTATGGGTAAGTGATCGTTGCAGGTATAAGTTGTAAGCTACGCGGATGCAATTCTACATAACCAGAAGCAATACAAACTAGACATCATACGGAAAACGCAACCACATATAACAGTTCCAAGTAAGAGCAAGCACCTGTGATGGTGGAGTAGGGGAGACGTGCTCATCATGTACACGTATGTTCTAGAAACAGGAACACGTGTCATATTCACATGCATTATGTGTAAAGTAAGCAGATGCAATTCAAGTTAGAAGCAATACAAGCTAGACATCATACGCAACATGCAACCACATATAATAGTGTCAAATTAGAGAAAGCACCTGTGATGGTGGAGTAGGGGAGATGTGCTCATCATCTACACAACTACGTTGACTGTCCAGCCTTTTGTTGTCTTGCGAATCTTGTTGGGAGGATGGCGGAGTAGAATCTGTAGAGACCCCCTGTTTGAGTTGCTCCGAAGGACCACCATCATCCACTGCCGGACTAATTTCCTTCAGCTGTAATGATTTTGCATTATGAAGTCAAACCGATAAGAAAAAGGAATAAAATTCGCTCTTCAGAACTCATTCATGCATGATACTGATGAACACTACTTGGATGAAAGGCAAACACATGATGCGAGGATGGAATATGTATGAAAAACAGGATGGTGTGACATATTCACACCTATGATGTGGTAACTAAGCAGAAGACATTTCAACAAATTAGAAGCACTGCAAGCTAGACACCATATGAAAGATGCAACCAATATCACTCTGCCAAGTTCAAATTGTATGGCGTTTCAACAAATTAGAAGCAGTATATGCTAGAAATCATATGCAAGACACAACCAATATCACAGCGGCGACTTAAAGGTGTCTTATCATAAGTGACTGATGCGGGATATGCAAGAATAGTAGTCTGATGTAGAAACAGGAACACATGTCATATTCACAGGCATTATGTGTAAAGTAAGCAGATGCAATTCAACAAAGTTAGAAGCAATACAAGCTAGACATCATACGCAACATGCAACCACATATAATAGTGCCAAGTTAGAGCAAGCACCTGTGATGGTGGAGTAGGGGAGATGTGCTCATCATCTACACAGCTACGTTGACTGTCTAGCCTTGCGTTGTCTTGTGAATCTTGTTGGGAGGATGGCGGAGTAGAATCTGTAGAGAACCTCCGTTTCAATTGCTCGGAAGGACCACCATCATCCAATGCCTTGCAAATTTCCTTCAGCTTTATTGATTTTGCATTGTGAGGTCATACCGACAAGAAAAAGGAATATCATTCGCTCTTCAGAACTCATTATGCATGATACTGATGAACACTACTCTGATGAAAGGCAAAGTCTTGATACGAGGACGGAATATGTACGAAAAAATGGACGGCTTGACATATTCACACCTATGATGTGGTAACTAAGCAGAAGGAACTTTAGCAAATTAGAAACACTGCAAGACATCATATGGAAGGTGCAATCAATATCACCCTCCCAAGTTAAAATTGTCTCGTCATAGGTGGCGTTCATCAAACTAGAAGCAATACATGCTAGAAATCATATTCAAGACGCAAACAAATATCACACTGCCAACTTAAAGGTGTCCCATCATAAGTGACTGATGTAGGATACACAAGAAGAGTAGTTTCATGTAAGAACATGGTGTGATAGACAGATATAGTATGTACCAAAAACAGGAAAGCGTGTCATATTCACATGTATCATGTGTAAGCTAAGCAGATGCAGTTTACACTAATTAGGAGCAATACGAGCTAGACACCATATGCAACATGCAACCAGATATCACACTGGCAAGTTAGAGCAAGCACCTTAGATGGTGGAGTAGGGAGCGAAGACTTGGACCATGTAATGCACTATCAGTACAAGGAGAATCGGTACAGATGCTCCATTTACGTTGCTGCAGAGGACCACCATCATCGCCTTCCTTACTATTTTCCTTCCTCTTTCTTGATTTTGCCTTGTCAAGTCAAACCACAAGAAAAAGGAATAAAATTTGCTCTTCAGAACTTATTGATGCATGATACTGACGAACACTACTTTCATGTAAGGCAGCCGCATGATAGGAGGATGGAATATGTATGAAAAACAGGACGGCGTGACATATTGACATGTATGATGTATAAAGTGTAAACTAAGCACAAGGTGCTTGAACTTGTTAGAATCGATGCAAGCTAGAAACCATATGAAAGATGAAACCAATATCACTCTGCCAAATTAAAAGGGTGCCCTAACAAATGTATTTGACCAAATTAGAAGCAATACATGGCAACAGGCTAGAAATAATATGCAATATGACTCATCGTAAGTGATACAGAAGAGAGGTAGTTTCATGTAAGAACAAGGTTAATACATAGATGTAGTGTGTACCAAAAATAGGAAGGCATGTCATATTCACAGGTATAGTGTGTAAACTAAGCAGATGCAATTTACCCTAATTAGAAGCATTACAAGCTAGACACCGTATGCAACATGCAACCACATATCACACTGCGAAGTTGGAGCAAGCACCTATGATGGTGGTGTAGGGGAAGTGCTGTCTTCAGGTACAGAGCAACTTTCAATATCTTCATTTAGACTTGCTGTTTCTTGAGAATCATGTGGACAGGATGAAATTGCATTCTTTATAAGAGTATTGCGTCTCATATTAACCCACGCGTATGACTGTCTCATCATAAGCAATAGACGCAGGATACACAAGAACAGTAGTTTGATGTAAGAACATGGTGTGATAGGCAGATGTAGTATGTACCAAAAACAGGAAGGCGTGTCATATTCACATGTATAATGTGTAAGCTAAGGAGATGCAATTTAACAAATTAGGAGCATTGATGAGGGATACACAAGAAAAGTAGTTTGATGTAAGAACATGGTTAATAGAAAGACGTAGTATGTACCAAAAACAGGAAGGCATGTCATATTCACAGGTATAGTGTGTAAACTAAGCAGATGCAATTTACCCTAATTAGAAGCATTACAAGCTAGACACCGTATGCAACATGCAACCACATATCACACTGCGAAGTTGGAGCAAGCACCTGTGATGGTGGTGTAGGGGAAGTATTGTCTTCAGGTACAGAGCAATGTTCAATATCTTCATTTAGGCTTGTTGTTTCTTGAGAATCATGTGGAGAGGATGAAATTGCATTCTTTATAAGAGTATTGCGTCTCATATTAACCCACGCGTGTGACTGTCTCATCATAAGCGATAGACGCAGGATACACAAGAGCAGTAGTTTGATGTAAGAACATGGTGTGATAGGCAGATGTACTATGTACCAAAAACAGGAAGGCGTGTCATATTCACATGTATAATGTGTAAGCCAAGGAGATGCAATTTACCACATTAGGAGCATTGATGAGGGATACACAATAAAAGTAGTTTGATGTAAGAACATGGTTAATAGAAAGATGTAGTATGTACCAAAAACAGGAAGGCATGTCATATTCACAGGTATAATGTGTTAACTAAGAAGATGCAATTTACCCTAATTAGAAGCATTACAAGGTAGACACCATATGCAACATGCAACCACATATCACACTGCCAAGTAAGAGCAAGCACCTGCGATGGTGGTGTGTGGGAATTGCGGTGATCAACTAGAGAGCTACGTTGACTATCTTCATTTAGCCTTGCTATTTCTTGAGAATCATGTGGGGAGGATGACACTGCACTCTTTAAATGAGTAGGGCGTCTCACAGTAACCCACCCGGGTGACTGTCTCATCATAAGTGATTCACGAGGGATACAAAAGAGCATTAGTTTGATGTACGAACATGGTTAATAGACATATGCAATATGTATCAAAAATGGGAAGGCATGTCATTATCAAAGGTATAATGTGTAAAGTAAGCATATGTAATTTAACCAAATTGGAAGCAATACAAGCTAGACACCATATGCAACATGCAACTACATTTGACAGCGCGAAGTTAAAGCAAGCACCTGGGATGGTTGTGTGTGGCAATTGAGATCATCAACTGCAGAGCTACGTTTACTGTCTCCAACTGCTGACACTTCACCCATTAGAGCGCTGAAACACTTAGTGCTTATCTTCGAATTACACTGGAGCGACTTCTGTCTTTTCTTTTCTGCATTCATCAACACTGCATCAGAGTCTGAAATAACCATGCATAAAAAACAATAGTGTGAGTATGGGTGAAGTGTGTGCACAGTTAGTACAGTGTAAAGGTAGCCGATAGCAGGTCGGTGAGAAATAAATGACGGGAGACATATGATAGCTCTACAACATGCATGGCACACTCAATTACTATAGGATTCTATGAAAATAATAGTCGACTGAAAGAAAATACGTCAGTCCATTTTTTCTGCACCGTGCGATGTACAAAGAACGGGCAGATCGCCTTCATCTACCTCCAGCCAGTCAGTGTTGACGATCTTCCTCGAAACGCCAGCGACCACCAGCCCAGTATTCCTCCCCTGCCTGCGCCCTCCCCTCGACCTCACCGCACCGCCGTGCTTGGCACCGCCCCCCCGGCCATCCATTCAAGCCCCGCCGACCTCCAGATCAGTTGCAAGCAGCTCATTCAACAAGGAGCAGCACACGGGCATCGCTGCTGCAGTCCACGCCGCCGCCTTGTACCGTGTCTCCCGTTTCTGTGGCCGAGACTCCCATGCCGGCGGCCGCGCCATGCAAGCAGTGACAGAAGCTGGGTGCGCGGAGAGCGACGAGTCGGTGGCCAGCGCCTCCGCCATCATCAAGGACAAGTAGAACACGGGAGGCCGCCTCCGCTTGGGTCCCATGAAGGCCACCGGGGAGGAGACGTCGGCGTACACAACAGGTGTCTTGCCGGATCCTTTTGTTGTGAGGACCTTCGTCGACCCCGCATGGGCTCCATGGAAGAGGGGAATGTTAGGATGAACTCGAGCCGGTGCCGGCCATGGCGAATTAGTGGCCGGTGACGAACTCGAACCGGTGCTGGCCACCATCATCTTCGGCACGAGCCAATGATATCAGTTCGGCAGTGGGGAAGCGAGCCATCCTTTGGGCTGAAGCATATACCTCCGGGGCTCCCGGCAGTCCGGTGATCGTGCTGCCGGACATGAGGAACACAAATCGATCGGCGGGCGACCATTTAGGCCAGGTATTATATACCTGTGCTGTCCAGAACTAGCACCTCGTAGTTCATTTGAATGTAATGAAATCCGTCATGTTTGTGTGAAAATCCGGTATTTTATATGATTTCCATCATTGTTTATATGAAATATTAGTTTGTCTACGTGTTTGCATGAATTTCGTCCGGTTGGTTGAGTTGCTGTCATAATGTGTGCGGCTACAGTTGGATGGCGTAATTTGCGGGTCGCCGGTCGGTCTGCGGGCGACTCGGGCGGTGTTGTGGGACAAAAAAACACAGCTCATGCGAGCTCGTCTCCAACGTGCGCGCTGGAGGATGCATGACAGCATGAGCACCCGAGCCATTCCTCGTTCATCGGTGGCAAAGGCACCGATGGACAAAATGGTCGCCAATATTTTGGCTACCCCGGGCAAGATCCAAACAACCCCTCCCAATAGATTCAAATCCCTTGTTCGCCATGGAATTTTGCCATGTGTTGTTTTCATGGACTAGCAAGATTCCCATGCATTGCACGGAACATCAAGATGCATTTTTTTACAAACTCCCGCATGCATGCAAGGGATAATTAATGTCCTCCTTTGCTAGTACCACGAGGAAAACACCATTAATATTGCATCGATTAGTGTTAGTGGCCTTGTAGATCTTCAAATTGTAATTTTGATAGTGGCCCCTTGTATATAAAAATGGAGGGAGAAATATGAGAGATAAGGTGAGGAGGAGTGGGGCGTGGTGCCGTGGTGGTGACTGGTGGTCGGACTGGGCGGAGGCATGGAGATGGATGGCGCATTATGTCTAGGTTTGTATCTCTCTCTCACACACCCACGTAGGTGGGGGACGTGCACGAATAGAAGAGGTGCACGCACGGCGCACGTACTCCCGTCTCTTTCCCAACCACACCCGCGCGGGTACACGGTGGAGCTCATTTCTGTATGAAAAAGGCAGCCCACGTGGTAATTTGGCACGTGTACTGGTTGTCCACTTGGTGGAGGGAGGATCGTCTACCATGGGTGAACAAACAAATTGTGACTTGACGCGTTATGTTAAATTAAAAAAGAGGCAAACCATGTGGGGCCTACCTTAGAGGCAAGGCTCTATACACTAGAGCACTTTTGATGTGTCCTGTCAGCTCGCGGAACAAGGAGAAACTTGCTTAGTACGCCATCTCCCCCGCCCACGGGCGCGGTGGCTCGCAGGATGAGGTGAAGATTACTACTACTGTACACCTTTATGCCCGCTCCCTCGCCCACGCGCGTGGTGGCTCGCAGCACGAGGAGAAAATTTTACTACTCCCTCCATTTACTCCTCATGCCTACTACGTACTTTGGTTAGTACTCCCTCTATTTATGTAACGCCCCGGATTCGATGCGCCAGGTGTCCGTCAGTTATTCACCGCCGTTGCCATGTCATCTGCTTGCGTGTTGCATTTTGCCATGTCATCATCTGCATTTTATCCGCATGTTTCCAAAACTTGCATTCGTTTGGGTTCTCCCGGTTGTCTTTGTTGTCCGTTCGGAGTCCGGACCTCTTGCGCGCGCCTGTTGCCCCTCTCAGACCTTGTTTTCTTGTGTGGGTGTTGAACTTTCTCAAAATGGACCGAGGTTTGCCAAGCGGCCTTGGTATAGCATCGGTAGACCGCCTGTCAAGTTTCGCGCCATTTGGAGTTCGTTTGATACTCCTACGGTTAACCGGGTAACCAAAAAATCCATCTTTGTGTTGTAGCCCAACACCCCTCCAAAGTGGCCCAAAACCCATCTATACCCCCTCCATGCTCTCGGCCGTTCGATCACGATCGCGTGGCCGAAAACCGCTCCTCTTTTGGACTCTCCTAGCTCCCAGAAACTATAAATATGCCTTCCCCGTCCAAATTCGCGGATGAACCCTAACAGTCTTCCTCCTCGCGCCGCCGGACATGTCCATCCGCGCCGGACATGTCCGCCGGACACCTCGCTCCGGCCAATCCAATGCTGCCACATCATCACTGCCGCCTCCCCAACCAATCGCACACCGCCACCTCAGCCCGCCTCTCTCTCCTCCGCGCCACGGCCCGCGGAGCCCATTCGGGGCCCGCGCGAGCCAAGTCACCGCCGCCGCCCGGCCCGCGCCCTCGCGTCCGAGCCCCGCCGCCGCCCGCCTCTGGCGCCAGCGAGCTATCCTGCCGGCCGCCCGGACCTCGCCCCGCCGGCCGCCGTCCGCTGCCGCCCGCGGCGCCTGGCCCCGCCGCCGCGCTTCCGCGCGAGCCCGCGCCGGCGCGCCTCGCCCTCCGCCTCGCTGGAGCCTCCCTGCGCAGCCGCGTCCCTTCAGGACCCCGCGCTGGTGAGCCGCTGCCTCGCCCCGTCGCCGGCTCCCTCGCCCCGCCGCCGTTCCGCCTCCCCACCGGCCGGATCCGGCCCGATCCGGTCCGGGGCCGCCTCCCCGCGCCTCCCCGAGCCTCCCCGGCCTCTTCCTCCTCGTCTCCGGCGTCGAACTCCGGCGAACCTTGAGAACCGTGCAGATCCAGAGGTTGACCTCCAGATTTTCACAAAGCCCCTGAAATATTTTGACATTATGTTGCCCTGTTCATCGCATCATAACTCTGTGCACGTAGCTTCGTTTTAGGTGTGTAGCATATCAAATTGTTCGCCTCAAAGAGTACTTCATTTCATTCTATTGCATCATGTTCATTTGAGTTCATCTTGATGCCTGAATTATTGTTGCAAGAGTGCTACATGATGTTGTCTGCTGTCTGTTAATAGAACATGCTCATTTGTCTTTTTTGCCATGTTTGATGTGTGCATCCTATGAGCATGAGTCCTACATGAGTTTTGAACTATGTTATGCCATCTTTACAGGGGTGCCATCCATGTATTTTTTTGAGTTGTGTAGTGAGTGCATCAAGCTTGTTAAGTAGGGTACTTGCTGTTGCTGTTTTGCTAGGCTGAATCTTTTATTTCGTGATGCTATGTAAACCTGCTGCTACAAGTCATTCTATGCATAATCTGGAGATGTTCACTAAGGGTGTTTTGTTATACATGTTATTCTCTATCCATCCATGCCCCTGGTTGCAATTATAGCCTGCTGTAGCTTGTTGTAATCTTGTTCCAAATTTGCTAAATAATGTTGGTGTCAGCCTGTCAACATTAAGTTCAGGTGTTGCCATGATTGTTGTTAGTGATCCATGCACCCTCTGAACGTGCTCTTGCCATTCCTAGCTTCATAAATATGTCTTCTTACTGTTGGTTGCCTTTCCATGCCATGTTTTGCTCTGTGGTGAGTGGTACAAGCTCACCAACATGCTTACTTATTGTTGTTCCTGCCATGTTTGAATCTGTAATATAACTTGCTATGTTTACATGCGTGCCATCATATCTTCTGATCCGTTTTGACTCATGGTCAGTAAGAGACTTTTGTTCTATGCAATTAGTAGGTTCCTGCCATGCCTTTGTTTGCCATGATAAGTTCCTGTAACATGTTCTTTGATAGCTCTAAACATTGCAACCTGATGTTATTTTCTGCAAAGTCTGAACTCTTATTATTTGCAATCTTGTCATGTGTGTTTGAGCATGTTCTAATGATTTCTGGAGATAGCTCAGTGTTCATGTTTTGTTATGCATTACCTGTACATCATGTCCATGCCATTTTGTTTTTATGTTGAGGTGCTGTAGCATATTGTTTTGATGCTTGCAATATGCCTAGTTGCTGTTTTGGACAGCTTGTCCTTTAAACTTGTATAGTGTGTGTGTGTTGAACCGTTGCTCCGTTTTGAGTGTGCTCTATATGAAACTTGCTTAGAATTGCATGTAGTTTCATATTATCATGTTGCATCCTTGTTTTGAGGTGTTTGCTTGATGTTTGGGTGCGTTTTGCATCAATGCCATGTTTAACTTGTTTTGCTCATATCTTCTAGGCCGTAGCTCCGAACTAAATGAACTTTATATGTAACTTGACTAGAATCTCGTGTAGATCATCTTGGTGCATATTAACTGGATGTTTAACAATTTAAACGTAATGTTTATTCAGATCTGGACCAATTTACAAATATGCATATGAGGACTTACCAAAATCGTTATATGTTGTTTCCGGCCTCATTTAAACTTGCTTTGATGTGTTGCTCTTGAATGCATCATCTCTTGCCATGAGAAGCTTCATGTAGTCTTGTATTGCATCATGCTTGTTGTGCATCATGTCTTGTCTATGTGTGGTGTGTTTACTATGTTGTGTGTTTCTTCTCGATAGTTCCTATTTCATTGCGATCGTGAGGATTCGTTCGTCTACGCTTGGTTCGTCTTCGTGGTTTCATCTTCTTCATGGACTCGTTCTTGTTCCTTGCGGGATTTCAGGCAAGATGACCGCTACCCTGGTTCTCACTACTATCATTGCTATGCTAGTTGCTTCGTTCTATCGCTATGCTGCGTTACCTATCTTTTGCTCATCAAGCCTCCCAAATTGCCATGAACCTCTAACCTTTGACACCCTTCCTAGCAAACCATTGCTTGGCTATGTTACCGCTTTGCTCAGCCCTCTGATAGCGTTGCTAGTTGCAGGTGAAGTTGAAGATGGCTCTATGACGGACAGGATTATGTTGGGATACCACAATATCTCTTATTTCATTAATGCATCTATATACTTGGTAAAGGGTGGAAGGCTCGGCCTTATGTATGGTGTTTTGCTCCACTCTTGCCACCCTAGTTTCCGTCATACCGGTGTTATGTTCCCGGATTTTGCGTTCCTTACGCGGTTGGGTGATTTATGGGACCCCCTTGACAGTTCGCTTTGAATAAAACTCCTCCAGCAAGGCCCAACATTGGTTTTACCATTTTCCTCACCACCACCTATATTTTCCTTGGGAGTAATTAACCCAAGGGTCATCTTTATTTTAGCCCCCCCCCCCCGGCCAGTGCTTGTCTCAGTGTTGGTCCGAACTGAGCTGCCTGCGGGGCCACCTCGGGGCAACTTGAGGGTTGGTTTTACTCGTAGCTAGTCTCATCCGGTGTTGCCCTGAGAACGAGATATGTGCAGCTCCTATCGGGATTTGTCGGTGCATCGGGCGGCTTTGCTGGTCCTGTTTTACCATTGTCGAAATGTCTTGTAAACCGGGATTCCGAGTCTGATCGGGTCTTCCTAGGAGAAGGTATATCCTTCGTTGATCGCGAGAGCTTATCATGGGCTAAGTTGGGACACCCCTGCAGGGTATAAACTTTCGAAAGCCGTGCCTGCGGTTATAGGCAGATGGGAATTTGTTAATGTCCGGTTGTAGATAACTTGACACCAGATATGAATTAAAATGCATCAACCATGTGTGTAGCCGTGATGGTCTCTTTTCGGCGGAGTCCGGGAAGTGAACACGGTCTTTGGGTTATGTTTGACGTAAGTAGGAGTTCAGGATCACTTCTTGATCATTGCTAGTTTCACGACCGTTCCGCTTGTTCTCTTCTCACTCTTATTTGCATATGTTAGCCACCATATATGCTTAGTCGCTGCTGCAGCCTCACCACTTTACCCCTTCCTTTCCCTTTAAGCTTTGCTAGTCTTGATACCCATGGTAATGGGATTGCTGAGTCCTCGTGGCTCACAGATTACTACAACAACAGTTGCAGGTATAGGTTTTGCGATGATCATGACGCGAGAGCGATGCTTGCTTGCGTTGAGTTCTTCTTCTGCTTCTTCGATCAGGGGATAGGTTCCAGGTCGGCAGCCTGGGCTAGCCGGGTGGATGTCGTTTGAGTTTCTGTTTGTGTTTCATCCGTAGTCGGATGTTGCCCTTAGGTATGATGATGTTGTACTCATGTGGCATTGTATGCCTCTTGTATGTATCCCCATCTATTATGTAATGTTTATGTAATGATATCCACCTTGCAAAAGCGTTTCAATATGCGGGTCTATCCTTGGTGGGACCTTCGAATTCCTTTTGGATAGGGTCGCATATTGGGCGTGACAAGTTGGTATCAGAGCCTCGACCGACCCTAGGAGCCCCCTTGATTGATCATGTAGTTTGGCCGTTGTTGAGTCTAGAAGAAAACTGTTTTCGGAGTCTAGTTATATGGGAGAGTAGGAATTCTTTTTACTCCTCAGTCCCTTCGTCACTCTGGTGAGGATTCTTGACGTAGGTGTTTTGATTTACTCCTCTTCCCCTTCAAATTTTTCTTTATGATCACGCGGTTAGTTTCCGATCGTTGGTTCTCTTCTCTTTTCATCCGGTGCATTTCTCGTCAAGTTGACTCGAGCCTCTTCATCGTTGTCAAGTTCAATCCTCAGTTGTTTTCTTTTCCCACCCGCCCACCCTTTTCTTCTCAAAGCCGGAGTCCGTAATCGAGTATCCATCCTACTCGTGCGAAGTTTTTGCTCTCTCTCCTTAATGATTTCAACCGGTGTTTTCTCTTCAAGATATTCATCGATTTCCCCTTCCAAGTTGCCTTTGTTTTCCTGCCCTCCCACCCTTTCTCTTCCCGGAGTCCGAGTCTCTTTCGGCCATCAATTTCATTCGTATGGAGCCTCTTCAGCCTTCCCTCAATTATTTCAACCAATGAATTCTCATCTCGTTCGACATTCTTCATCTCTTCTCTGGTGGACTCAATTCAATTTTTTCGGGTTGATCACATTCTTTTCCTTGGATCAAGTGTTTTCCTTGTTCATTCGCCTCTTGCCAACTTGTCCTTCCGGAGTGCTTAAGACTCCTCAGGAGATTCGTCAGTGTTCCAATTAATTCGAGGTCGTCATCTCATTCAAATATTTCAATTATTCTGGTACATCATCTATCCTTCAACAACCCTTTCCAACGGTGTATTCTTTTTAGTGGGCCCTAACCCACAGGTCCTTCCCAGGACCTTACCTGACTCTTCTAATTATTCCGAAGCCATTCCTAAATTCTTTTCAAATGTGACATAAGAATGGATTCCACCAGTCACATGCCTTGTCAGGATCGATTTCAAATAATTTCATTGTTGGTTCAACCTTTCCTCTTTTTCATTCTACCGGAGTACCTCAATTATTTTGGTGGTGTTTCTCGTCGTCATTTGAAGACCGAAGAAGAGTTTTTCCTCTCAATCTTGTCCGTTCTCTCGAAGATTCATGGTTCTAGCTTCATGCTACCCTCTCGAATTTTTTCCATTTGTCAGATATTCTTTTCTTAACCATCCGGAGTATGTCAGAAGTTGTTTCCAGTTTCTTTTCACCGGAGGCCATCGTTCCAGCAGAATTCGTCGCCTTCACATTTCAGCTACCGTTATCCAATTATCTCGGTGCTTCGTTCAAGTATTCTTCAATCAGTTCGCGATCTCTTCGTTCTCTTTTCCCTAAATCCCCTCAAGCATATTCGTTCTTCTAACTCTTCCCGGGGATTCATTCTCTTTCGTCAGTCATTTACGAATTCTTACGGTGATTCATTCAAGATTATTTTTCCTTGATCATCATTTTAATACAATCGATCTTTCTAGTCCTACCGGTGGTTCATGAAGACTTTCTCAAGTTTTGCGCCATATTTCCCCTTAATCCTTTTCAAGAAGAATAAGTAGTATGCAAAATCCATTGCTTGTCATCAATTTAATTTGATGAAGGATAAGCATACAATAAATCTTATTCTTATTGTGTTCAAGTAAATAACCCCTTTCTTCGGAGATTGTTCATGTTGAATAATTTCTCGATTCCAAGTTGTTCACCTTTTCTTTTCCGGAGTTCAAATTTCCTGATCCATTTCGTCGGAACATCCATCTAAATCACCGCGAGCTTTAATCTTATTCTTTCATCCTTCATTCCATCTCATCATCCTTTTGTCACCGGAGTTCTTCATGGTGGTTCTTCATGATTAAATTCATTTCTCAAGTGTTCATCAAGATTTTGTTGGTGGAGTTCAAGTATCTTTTCTTCTTGAGTCTCGAAGTGCAATTAATTCTCCATATTCTTTTGAAGTGGAGTTTTGCATATCTTCATCCTTCTCAGCTATCCAATCATTTTCCGTTTGTGGCCGGTTATCACCTTATGATCTTGAGATGTTACCTATAAGACCACAACAAGATTATTCTTTTCGTTGTTGATCATCTCAACAACTCCATTCAAACCTTCCGTCTAAAGATGCTTTCTATTTCATTTGTGGCACAAGCTGTCATTTTCTTCTCCGTTCTTTTCATTCAACTCTTTCAATTCTTTCCGGAGGTTTTGTGTCATGTCTTCATCAAGTATCATTCCATCCTCTCTAGCTCGTGTTCTATTCCTCCATGTTTTAGCCGGAGTGATGCCTAAATCCTTTCAGTCTTATTCGTTTCTTATCTCATTCTAACCGGAGTGGTTTCATAGTCTATCTGATTCTGTGAGCTTTCGATTCTCGTCATTCTCGTCGTTCCTCTCTACTTCTCGAGTGCTCTCGATTCCTAGCTTCTTCTCTTGAGTTCTTTTTTTCACCTCATCCCTTTTCCCTTCCGTCTCGGTCCTAAGATCTCGGGACGAGATCTCTTGTTAGTTTAGGCTGCTGTAACGCCCCGGATTCGATGCGCCAGGTGTCCGCCAGTTATTCGCCATCGTTACCACGTCATCTGCTTGCGTGTTGCATTTTGCCATGTGATCATCTGCATTTCATCCACATGTTTTCCAAAACTTGCATTCGTTTGGGTTCTCCCGGTTCTCTTCGTTGTCCGTTCGGAGTCCGGACCTCTCGCGCGCGCCCGTCGCCCCTCTCAGACCTTGTTTTCTTGTGTGGGTGTTGAACTTTCTCGGAATGGACCGAGGTTTGCCAAGCGGCCTTGGTATAGCACCGGTAGACCGCCTGTCAAGTTTCACGCCATTTGGAGTCCGTTTGATACTCCTACGGTTAACCGGGTAACCGCAAAAGCCCTCTTTGTGTTGCAGCCCAACACTCCTCCAAAGTGGACCAAAACCCATCTAAACCCCCTCCATGCTCTCCGCAGTTCGATCACGATCGCGTGGCCGAAAACCGCTCCTCTTTCGGACTCTCCTAGCTCCCAGAAACTATAAATATGCCCTCCCCGTCCAAATTCACGGATGAACCCTAGCAGTCTTCCTCCTCGCGCTGCTTGACATGTCCATCCGCGCCGGACACCTCGCTCCGACCAATCCAGCGCTGCCACGTCATCACCGCCGCCTCCCCAACCAACCGCACGCCGCCACCTCATCCCGCCTCTCTCTCCTCCGCGCCGCGGCCCGCGGAGCCCATCCGGGGCCCACGCGAGCCCGGTCGCCGCCGCCGCCCGTCCCGCGCCCTCGCATCCGAGCCCCGCCGCCGCCCGCCTCCGGCGCCGGCGAGCTGTCCCGCCGGCCGCCCGGACCTTGCCCGCCAGCCGCCGTCCGCTGCCGCCCGCGACGCCTGGCCCGGCCGCCTCGTCCCACCGCCGCGGCTCCGCGCGAGCCCACGCCGGCGTGCCTCGCCCTCCGCCTCGCCGGAGCCTCCCTGCGCTGTCGCGTCCCTTCGGGACCCCGCGCCGGTGCGCCGCCGCCTCGCCCGTCGCCGGCTCCCTCGCCCCGCCGCCGTTCTGCCTCCCCACCGGCCGGATCCGGCCCGATCCAATCCGGGGCCGCCTCCCCGCGCCTCCCCGAGCCTCCCCAGCCTCTTCCTCCTTGTCTCCGGCGACGAACTCCGGCGAACCTCGAGAACCGTGCAGATCCTGAGGTTGACCTCCAGATTTTCACTAAGCCCCTGAAATATTTTGACATTATGTTACCCTGTTCATCGCATCATAACTCTGTGCATGTAGCTTCATTTTGGGCGTGTAGCATATCAAATTGTTCGCCTCAACGAGTACTTCATTTTATTCCATAGCATCATGTTTATTTGAGTTCATCTTAATGCCTGAATCATCGTTGCAAGAGTGCTACATGATGTTGTCTGCTGTCTGTTAACAGAACATGCTCATTTGTCTTTTTTGCCATGTTTGATGTGTGCATCCTATGAGCATATGTCCTACATGAGTTTTGAACTATGGTATGACATCTTTACAGGGGTGCCATCCATGTACTTTTGTGAGTTGTGTAGTGAGTGCATCAAGCTTGTTAAGTAGGGTACTTGCTGTTGCTGTTTTGCTAGGCTGAATCTGTTATTCCGTGATGCTATATAAACCTGCTGCTACAAGTCATTCTATGCATAATCTGGAGATGTTCACTAAGGGTGTTTTGTTATACATGTTATGCTCTATCCATCCATGCCCCTAGTTGCAATTATAGCCTACTGTAGCTTGTTGTAATCTTGTTCCAAATTTGCTAAATAATGTTGCTGTCAGCCTGTTAACATTAAGTTCAGGTGTTGCCATGATTGTTGTTAGTGATCCATGCACCCTCTGAACTTGCTCTTGCCATGCCTAGCTTCATAAATATATCTTCTTACTGTTGGTTGCCTTGCCAAGCCATGTTTTTCTCTATGGTGAGTGGCACCAGCTCACCAACATGCTTACTTATTGTTGTTCCTTTTTGACTCATGGTCAGTACGGGACTTTTGTTCTATGAAATTAGTAGGTTCCTGCCATACCTTTTTTTGCCATGATAAGTTCCTGTAACATGTTCTTTGATAGCTCTAAACATTGCAACCTGATGTTATTTTCTGCAAAGTCTGAACTGTTATTATTTGCAATCTTGCCATGTGTGTTTGAGCATGTTCTAGTGATTTCTGGAGATAGCTCAGTGTTCATGTTTTTTTATGCATTACCTGTACATCATGTCCATGCCTTTTGTTTTTATGTTGAGGTGCTGTAGCATGTTGTTTTGATGCTTGCAATATGCCTAGTTGCTGTTTTGGACAGGTTGTCCTTTAAACTTGTATAGTGTGTGTGTGTTGAACCGTTGCACCGTTTTGAGTGTGCTCTATATGAAACTTGCTTAGGATTGCAAGTAGTTTCGTATTATCATGTTGTATCCTTGTTTTAAGGTGTTTGCTTGATGTTTGGGTGCGTTTTGCATCAATGCCATGTTTAACTTGTTTTGCTCATATCTTCTAGGCCGTAGCTCCGAACTAAATGAACTTTATATGTAACTTGACTAGAATCTCGTGTCGATCATCTTGGTGCATCTTAACTTGCTGTTTAACAATTTAAATATAATGTTTATTCAGATCTGGACCAATTTCGAAATATGCATATGAGGACTTACCAGAATCGTTATATGTTGTTTTCGGCCCCATTTAAACTTGCTTTGATGTGTTGCTCTTGAATGCATCATCTCTTGCCATGAGAAGCTTCATGTAGTCTTGTCTTGCATCATGCTTGTTGTGCATCATGTCTTGTCTATGTGTGGTGTGTTTACTATGTTGTGTGTTTCTTCTCGATAGTTCCTATTTCGTTGCGATCGTGAGGATTCGTTCGTCTACGCTTGGTTCGTCTTCGTGGTTTCATCTTCTTCATGGACTCGTTCTTCTTCCTTGCGGGATTTCAGGCAAGATGACCCCTACCCTGGATCTCACTACTATCATTGCTATGCTAGTTGCTTCGTTCTATCGCTATGATGCGTCACCTATCTTTTGCTCATCAAGCCTCCCAAATTGCCATGAACCTCTAACCTTTGACACCCTTCCTGGAAAGCCATTGCTTGGCAATGTTACCGCTTTGCTCAGCCCTCTTATAGCGTTGCTAGTTGCAGGTGAAGTTGAAGATTGCTCCATGACGGACAGGATTATGTTGGGATATCACAGTATCTCTTATTTAATTAATGCATCTATATACTTGGTAAAGGGTGGAAGGCTCGGCCTTATGTCTGGTGTTTTGTTCCACTCTTGCCGCCCTAGTTTCCGTCATACCGGTGTTATGTTCCCGGATTTTCTGTTCCTTACGCGGTTGGGTGATTTATGGGACCCCCTTGACAGTTCGCTTTGAATAAAACTCCTCTAGCAAGGCCCAACATTGGTTTTACCATTTGCCTCACCACCACCTATATTTCCCTTGGGAGTAATTAACCCAAGGGTCATCTTTATTTTAGCCCCCCGGGCCAGTGCTTGTCTAAGTGTTGGTCCAAACTGAGCTGCCTGCGGGGCCACCTCGGGGCAACTTGAGGGTTGGTTTTACTCGTAGCTAGTCTCATCCGGTTTTGCCCTGAGAACGAGATATGTGCAGCTCCTATCGGGATTTGTCGGCGCATCGGGCGGCTTTGCTGGTCTTGTTTTACCATTGTCGAAATTTCTTGTAAACCGGGATTCCGAGTCTAATCGGGTCTTCTTGGGAGAAGGTATATCCTTTGTTGATCGCGAGAGCTTATCATGGGCTAAGTTGGGACACCCTTGCAGGGTATAAACTTTCGAAAGCCGTGCCTGTGGCTATAAGCAGATGGGAATTTGTTAATGCCCGGTTGTAGATAACATGACACCAGATACGAATTAAAACGCATCAACCGTGTGTGTAGCCGTGATGGTCTCTTTTCGACGGAGTCTAGGAAGTGAACACGGTCTTTGGGTTATGTTTGACGTAAGTAGGAGTTCAGATCACTTCTTGATCATTGCTAGTTTCACGACCATTCCGCTTGTTCTCTTCTCGCTCTTATTTGCGTATGTTAGCCACCATATATGCTTAGTCGCTGTTGCAGCCTCACCACTTTACCCCTTCCATTCCCTTTAAGCTTTGCTAGTCTTGATACCCATGGTAATGGGATTGCTGAGTCCTCGTGGCTCACAGATTACTACAACAACAGTTGCAGGTACAGGTTGTGCGATGATCATGACGTGAGAGCGATGCTTGCTTGCGTTGAGTTCTTCTTCTGCTTCTTTGATCAGGGGATAGGTTCCAGGTCGGTAGCCTGGGCTAGCAGGGTGGATGTCGTTTGAGTTTTTGTTTGTGTTTCATCCATAGTCGGATGTTGCCCTTATGTATGATGATGTTGTACTCATGTGGCATTGTATGCCTCTTCTATGTATCTCCCTCTATTATGTAATGTTGATGTAATGATATCCACCATGCAAAAGCGTTTCAATATGCGGGTCTATCCTTGGTGGGACCTTCGAGTTCCTTTTGGATAGGGTCACATATTGGGCGTGACAAGTTGGTATCAGAGCCTCGACCGACCCTAGGAGCCCCCTTGATTGATCGTGTAGGTTGGCCGTTGTTGAGTCTAGAAGAAAACTGTTTTCGGAGTCTAGTTATATCGGAGAGTAGGAATTCTTTTTACTCCTCAGCCCCTTCGTCGCTCTGGTGAGGAATCTTGACGTAGGTGTTTTGACTTACTACTCTTCCCCTTCAAATTTTTCTTTAGGATCATGCGGTTAGTTTCCGATCGTTGGTTCTCTTCTCTTTTCATCCGGTGCATTTCTCGTCAAGCTGACTCGAGCCTCTTCATCGTTGTCAAGTTCAATCCTCAGTTGTTTTCTTTTCCCACCCGCCCACCCTTTTCTTCTCAAAGCCAGAGTCCGTAATCGAGTATCCATCCTACTCATGCGAAGTTTTTGCTCTCTCTCCTCAATGATTTCAACCCATGTTTTCTCTTCAAGATATTTGTCGATTTCCCCTTCCAAGTTGCCTTTGTTTTCCTGCCCTCCCACCCTTTCTCTTCCCGGAGTCCGAGTCTCTTTTGACCATCAATTTCATTCGTACGGAGCCTCTTCAGCGTTCCCTCAATTATTTCAACCAGTGAATTCTCATCTCGTTCGACATTCTTCATCTCTTCTCCGGTGGACTCAATTCAAGTTTTTCGGGTTGATCACATTCTTTTCCTTGGATCAAGTGTTTTCCCTGCTCGTTCGCCTCTTGCCAACTTATCCTTCCAGAGTGCTTAAGACTTCTCAGGAGATTCGTCAGTGTTCCAATTAATTCGAGGTCGTCATCTCATTCAAATATTTCAATTATTCCAGTGCATCATATATCCTTCAACAACCCTTTCCAACGGTGTTTTCTTTTTAGTGGGCCCTACCCCACAGGTCTTTCCTAGGATCTTTCCTGACTCTTCTAATTATTCCGGAGCCATTCCTAAATTCTTTTCAAGTGTGACGTAAGAATGGATTCCACCAGTCACATGCCTTGTCAGGATCGATTTCAAATCATTTCATTGTTGGTTCAACCTTTCCTCTTTTTCATTCTATCGGAGTACCTCAATTATTTTGGTGGTGTTTCTCGTCGTCATTTGAAGACCGAAGAAGAGTTTTTCCTCTCAATCTTCTCCATTCTCTCGAAGATTCATGGTTCTAGCTTCATGCTACCCTCTCGAATTTTTTTCCATTTGTCAGATATTCTTTTCTTAACCATCCGGAGTATGTCAGAAGTTGTTTCCAGTTTCTTTTCACCGGAGGCCATCGTTCCAGAAGAATTCGTCGCCCTCACATTTCAGCTACCGTTATCCAATTATCCCGGTGCTTCGTTCAAGTATTCTTCAATCAGTTCGCGATCGCTTCGTTCTCTTTTCCCTAAATCCCCTCAAGCATATTCGTTCTTCTAACTCTTCTCGGGGATTCATTCTCTTTCGTCAGTCATTTCCGAATTCTTACGGTGGTTCGTTCAAGATTCTTTTTCCTTGATCATCATTTTTATACATTCGATCTTTCCAGTCCTACCGGTGGTTCATGAAGACTTTCTCAAGTTTTGTGCCATATTTCCCCTTAATCCTTTTCAAGAAGAATAAGTAGTATGCAAAATCCATTGCTTGTCATCAATTTAATTTTATGAAGGATAAGCATACAATAAATCTTATTCTTATTGCGTTCAAGTAAATAACCCCTTTCTTCGGAGATTGTTCATGTTGAATAATTTCTTGATTCCAAGTTGTTCACCCTTTCTTTTCCAGAGTTCAAATTCCTGATCCATTTCGTCGGAACATCCATCTAAATCACGGCGAGCTTTAATCTTATTCTTTCATCCTTCATTCCATCTCATCATCCTTTTGTCACTGGAGTTCTTCATGGTGGTTCTTCATGATTAAATTAATTTCTCAAGTGTTCATCAAGATTTTGTTGGTGGAGTTCAAGTATCTTTTCTTCTCGAGTCTCGAAGTGCAATTAATTCTCCATCTTCTTTTGAAGTGGAGTTTTGCATCTCTTCGTCCTTCTCAGCTATCCAATCATTTTCCGTTTGTGGCCGGTTATCACCTTATGATCTTGAGATGTTACCTATAAGACCACAACAAGATTATTCTTTTCGTTGTTGATCATCTCAACAACTCCATTCAAACCTTCCGTCTAAAGATGCTTTCTATTTCATTTGTGGCACAAGCTGTCATTTTCTTCTCCGTTCTTTTCATTCAACTCTTTCAATTCTTTCCGGAGATTTTGTGTCATGTCTTCATCAAGTATCATTCCATCCTCTCTAGCTCGTGTTCTATTCCTCCATGTTTTAGCCGGAGTGATGCCTAAATCCTTTCAGTCTTATTCGTTTCTTATCTCATTCTAACCGGAGTGGTTTCATAGTCTATCTGATTCTGTGAGCTTTCGATTCTCGTCATTCTCGTCGTTCCTCTCTTCTTCTCGAGTGCTCTCGATTCCTTGCTTCTTCTCTTGAGTTCTTTTTTTTCACCTCATCCATTTTCCCTTCCGTCTCGGTCCTAAGATCTCGGGATGAGATCTCTTGTTAGTGGAGGAGTGTTGTAATGCCCCAGATTTGATGCGCCAGGTGTCCGCCAGTTATTCGCCGCCGTTGCCATGTCATCTGCTTGCGTGTTGCATTTTGCCATGTCATCATCTGCATTTCATCCGCATGTTTTGCAAAACTTGCATTCGTTTGGGTTCTCCCGGTTCTCTTTGTTGTCCGTTCGGAGTCTGGACCTCTCGCGCGCGCCCGTCGCCCCTCTCAGACCTTGTTTTCTTGTGCGGGTGTTGAACTTTCTCGGAATGGACCGAGGTTTGCCAAGCGGCCTTGGTATAGCACCGGTAGACCGCCTGTCAAATTTCGCGCCATTTGGAGTTCGTTTGATACTCCTACGGTTAACCGGGTAACTGCAAAAGCCCTCTTTGTGTTGCAGCCCAACACCCCTCCAAAGTGGCCCAAAACCCATCTAAACCCCCTCCATGCTCTCCGCCATTCGATCACGATCACGTGGCCGAAAACCGCTCCGCTTTTGGACTCTCCTAGCTCCTAGAAACTATAAATGTGCCCTCCCCGTCCAAATTCACGGATGATCCCTAGCAGTCTTCCTCCTCGCGCCGCCGGACATGTCCATCCGCGCCAGACATATCCGCCGGACACCTCGCTCCGGCCAATCCAGCGCTTCCACGTCATCACCGCCCCCTCCCCAACCAACCGCAC